>NW_027210622.1:0-172500 GCF_029030835.1 Brachyistius frenatus
TTTTGATGTTGCACTTTGCCCCTCGTGTCACTGACAGACCAGATTTCACTCTGATACACACCTGTTCTTCTTTGCTGTTGATGATCACCAGGTCTGCACCTCTTTGCAGACAGTCAGCTCTGCTCTCCTGCCAGGATTTGGTAACAGGAGAAATGTAGTAGAAACTGTGGTTGAAATACACCCATCCTTGTTTGGAATAGTGATCTGTTCAGGATAACAAAATTTAAACTTTTAACAACCATTTGATAATAATAATCTAACATGAAAGTTTACATTTTTAGCATCCCACTCACCAAAAACATTCAGCTTCCTCTTCAATGTTTCCACCTCTTCAGTTAAGTTTTTATTTGTCGCCTCAAAATCCAGTGTCCCTGCATCATGAATATCTGAGAGCAGAACATTTTTTACACATTCCCTTTGTTAGTTAGATGTACATTTAGATTTAGATTTTATTAATCCCACAGTGGGGAAATTCAGTCATCACAGCAGTATAGAAAAAACAAAAGGTGCACTCAATATGAAAAAAATTACAAATAAGTATAAGATAAAAGAAATAAGATAGATCGAAAATAATTATTTTAGAAATAAACAATAGCAATGACACAATACACACACACACACACACACACACACACACACACACACACACACACACACACACACACACACACACACACACACACACACACACACACACACACACACACACACACTATATGCATAAAAAAAACCCAAATTAAATTAAAATAAATACAGTTTGGGATGAATGGAAAAAAGTGTCAGTTGCTATGAAATGAAATGAACAGTGCAACGTTATTATAGGGTGGTGTTGAAAAGTCTGATAGCCATCGGAACAAACGACCTGCGGTAGCGCTCCTTCCTGCACTGAGGGTGCAGCAGTCTGCCGCTGAACGAGCTGCTAAAAGCTCCGACAGTATCATGGAGGGGGTGAGAGGTGTTGTCCATGATCGATGTCAGCTTGGCTAACATCCTCCTCTCACCCACCTCCTCTATGGAGTACAGAGGACTTTCTGGGACAGAGCTGGCACTTTTGACCAGCTTGTTCAGTCTTCTGCTGTCCCTCTCTGTACATGCACAGCGACAGCAAACCACTACATAAAAGATGGCCGCCGCCACCACCACAGTGTCGTAGAATATCCTCAGCAGAGTCCTGCAGACTCCGAAGGACCTCAGTCTTCTCAGCAGATGGAGTTGACTCTGGCCATTCTTGTATAAAACTAAGGTCTTGACCTTACTATGTGAAGTGCCCCGAGACAACATGTTATTTTTTGGCGCAAAAGAAAAAAAAGAAAAATTCATTAATTGTAATAATTGAAAGTGCAATGGTAGCCCTTTCAAACATCTGCAGTAATATCTTTCAGATGGCAAGTTTCAATCGCAGTTTACAGGATGCACAAGGAGAGAAAATGTAAGAAGACTCACAGAGAGCCAGATGCAGGGAAATGTTGACAGCAGCTTGGAGAATACACAGGAGTCCAACGCTCACACCAACCAGTATGTAGAGTTCCCTCCCTACGTCTGCATACAAACAAAAAATGAATTTTAGTATTAAGCATCCACATCTGATAATATATTTCTTTGAATCAGGAAACTGTCAAACCATTTTTATTTCACTGTCTTGAGGATTAAACAAAAACAGACCTCAGTTGTTTCTAGATTATGGTATTTTGTGAAGCAAAACTCGACACCTGACAAAAACAATGGCCACCAGCGTGTGTTGTCCATTGCAAACTACTCAATACTCTGAGCCCAAATAAAAAAAATATATAAAGATAGCATGGAAATGCAGTGGTTACTTACTCCTGGCTGAAGCGTCAGGTAGGTTTTTGCAGTCCTTCGTCATCTTAGATTGTTCTTTGAGGACAAATATTTTTTTTCCTACTTGAGAACAACAAAAGCCTGTAATTATGTAAAAAAGAACTGGATTGGCAAACTACTTCTCCTTTTCTTTTTCTCACACTGATCTGTTTACCAAAGAAATATTTCTCTTTTCCTCCCGATACAGCAACTTTCTCACCCACACATTTTTCTCTTCACTTCAACTCTGTCAATGTACATGTGGCTGTCCTCGGAACTTAAAGTGTTCAACAGAAATAAAGACTAAAACAAGCTACATATAGGAAAAAATATATTAACAGGCAGAAAACAAGATAACAATCGCAAAACAGTTTCACAGGAAATATAGTGATGGTGGGTTGCACAACACATGCAAATGAGAGCAGATAACAGATGAGCAGTTGAGACAAGCATGCTGGCTTGATCAGGCCAGAGAGAGACAGGAGTTAACTTGATGAAAGGAATGATTACTCAAAAACATACGACACGCAGAATATACCTCTGGAAGGTGATTAGTGAGATGAAGAGCAGCTGTGCCAACCACCTGCAGGAGTCATCCACTTGGACGAATCTGGAGAAGACATCGACATCCAATGACACACACACACACACACACACACACACACACACACACACACACACACACACACACACACACACACACACACACACACACACACACACACACACACACACACACACACTAAAAACATAGATAGGGGAGAAGACAGAACAAGCAACAGGGAGCAAAAGGGAAAAGCACGTGGAAAAAAACAGGGTCCTGACATTTATACTGCTTAGAGAATGTAATCATTGTATGATGACAACAAATGAGAAAACCGCATGGATTTATTAAGAAGATATTCAAAGCATTTATAATATATTACAGTCATCATTGTGGAACCAGAGCAATGACCCTGAGTGGTGTAATTGTCTCTTTTTCTGAAGCTAACCTTTCTGACTGCATCCACACTACCCAGCAAATCTAAAAAATGTGTTCACACCTGAAAATGATGTTCATGTTCACATTAGCATATTTAGGTTGATTTTGTGAAGATCTACCACAATGAAATGCTCAAACAACAGAAACATGGTGACATTGCTTCTTTTGGTTAGCTGCAAGTTATTGCCCTGTTTTGTCTGTATGATCTGCTGGGTTGAAAGACAGTTATGGAGAAAATCTCTTTCGCAGATCCAGAAAAGTGAAGAAGAACAGTTTTCATCATTCCACACACACACACACACACACACACACACACACACACACACACACACACACACACACACACACACACACACACACACACACACACACACACACACACACACACACACACACACACACACACACACACACACACACACACACAAACACACATCAAATGTAAATATAACCTACCATTGCTGTTGTCTCATTAGGTTTAGTAAAGGCCAGGGAACCACAGGGCTGTTTCACAAAACCTGGAGAAGAGGTTAAGCCGGGAATTTCCACATATTCGGTTTCATGAAAACACTGGCACATAAGTTACTGTCAAGATTTATTCTGTGCTGCTAGCCTGCTGCAGATCAGGTTAACAGTCAGTCTTGAATAATCCTGTGTGCAATGTGTTGACACACAATTTTTGGGATTCTTAAAAAAAGCAGACAAAAGGACTGATATGCAAACAGGGGACTAATTGTGTGTTTTTAAAATGGATGTTTCTGATATTGTGCACTGATTCACGAGTTACAGTTGTGAATCAGTTCATCAAGCTCCTACATTTTAGTTTTTATTTGTTGTGTGGGTTTTCCAATTTGCCTGTGTGTAAGTGAGTGTTGGCTATGTACCAAATTGTGGAAGTGTGTTACACAAACGTGTTACACATACATGGTTTACTTAACGCAATATATGCCATTAAGCAATTTGTTTTTACGGTCAGTTGCTGCCTGGGGGCCGTTCAACTGCAATGTTTCTTTCCGATCAATGAAGGGCCTCATTTTTGAACTCCCTCTAAAGGGGGTGATTGAAGGATGAAATCTTGGTTCATAACCAGAATCCTATATTTGGTTAAGTTTGGTAACAAAAGCTTTTAGGCTCATGTGAGAAGTTTTAATTAAATATAAACAAACACGTTTTGTTTCAAATCACAGTAAAATTGTTCTGTATTAAAACAGAATATATTCTTTAGTTTCTAACGTTAACCAAGTGCTGAGAGAGCCTAAATATAACCACAAAAAGTTTAATAAGTCTGTAGTCTCTACAAGTAGTTTTACATTTCTGTTTATCTCTTAACAACTTTCTAAAGGGCTGTGTAAACATGCCTGATGTCAGTTAGGAGAAATTACACTGTGAAATGTCTGAATGTAAAAGGAAGAGGAGGAAGTTTTATTAAGCTCCACAAAAAGGATATTTAAAGACCTACGATTCTCTTTCAGTCATTTTCCTGTGAATTACATGTTTTGTTCGATATGATTGTTTCTTCCTTTGTTTTTAACTGTTTCTAAATCTGTTAACCATGTTGTAATGTTTCTATTTCCGCATTCTTCACAATGACCAACAGACTCAGCTGAACAGACAACAACCCTGAGCTGGATTTGTATTATTGCAGCCAGTGAGATGCAGGAGATGGAGATGACGGATTATATTAATGAGCAACCGAGACACGGGGAGAAGTGTATTCGGGATACAAATCAAGCAGGTAATAACACATATCAACTTACAAGATAGTGTAATGAAATATCATAGGTTGTTATAGTTGCGCTGGTAGTATTGTCCCACAATCCTGTCACTTAAAATCTTCATATAGAAGTTAACATATTAATGCACAGCCCTACCTTACTGTGTAGTGTGTAACCAGAAATGAATGTGTAAAAGTGTAATTGTAAGCCAGATTTCTTGGTGATGATTTGGCAAAACTGTTTCCTTCCCCATTAGACTTTTTTTTGTAGATGTCTCAATTTTAGATCTCAGCAATTAAATTGTCCGCTTCAATGTCATTACAACTGATAGAAACAAATATCCATCCATCCATTATCTATGCCTGCTTTATCCTGAACAGGATCACGGGGGGCTGGAGCCCATCCCAGCTCACTTAGGGTGAAGGCAGGGTACACCCTGGACAGGTTACCAGTCCATCACAGGGCCACATAGAGACAGACGGAAACAAAGACCATTCACACTCTCATTCACAAGGGCAATTTGTAGAACCACCAATTAACCTGAGACGCACGTTCTTTTTGGATGGCGGGAGGAAGGCCGAGTACCTGGAGAGAACCCACGCAGGCACAGGGAGAACATGCAAACTCTGCACAGAAAGGCCCAGGCCCGGATTTGAACCCCGAACCCTTCTTTGCTGCGAGGTGACAATGCTAACCACTGTACCACTTTGCCACTAGAAGCAACAACAATAATAATAACAATAATAATAATAACAGTAACAATAATAATAATAATAATAATAATAATAATAATAATAATGTTAAACCTTATTTGTATGGCACCTTTCATACAAACAAATGCAGCTAAAAAAAAAAAAAAAAAATTTCATGCAGTACTTTAAATAAAAAAAAACCCAGATATAAAGGCACTTTAAGGCAAGGTAAAATGTTATTTAAAAATAAGAAACAAATTGCATAGATAAAATTAAACACAAGACAACACATTTATAAAATAAAAGAAGGTCAAAAACATTTTAAAGTTGCAGCAGTGTAGATTATTGGTGTAGAATCCAAGTTGTAATAAAATAATGCCTGTTTCATTTAAACAGGTTCACACGATAAAAGTTACATATTAAAACATGATAAAGAGCAAAAACGTATCTACCTCCCTCTTTGATACACCAATAAAACATGGCAGCCTCACAGGTCTGTGACTGTGAAGATAGACTTTTATTGTTGTTAGTTTGTGTGTGTTGATTTTACAGAGAGAAGACTCTGTCAGCTGCTTCTCCTCAGCTTTGGTGTGCTGTGTATCACACAAGCCACTCTCAATCTGTCTTTACGCCTTACTTGTGAGTATTGTTTCTTGTACATGAATATAGTATCAACAGTAAAAAAAAAACTAACAATATTTAGATTTTCTCTTGCTTTTTTGTCAGTGTACTCAAGCAGGGAATCAAACCACTCGTGCAACACACCTCATTTTAGTGGTGAAAAACAGATGAAGGATGTGCACATGGATTGTGAGAAAAAGTGCAACAAATTACAAGAAAGATTCAACGTTTTGACCAGAGACAGAGACCTGCTTCGAAATAGAAACTCTGAACTCAACAACACAATAAAGAAAATGGAGAAGCAAATGGAGAGGCTGAAAATACAGCTGAGGGGTGAGAGAAAATTTGGTTTTAACTTCAGTTCCTCCTCTGTTCGCTTTTGTGCAACCTCCATGTATGTAGTATTTATGATGTCTTTTGTCAGATTCTTGTGGCAACAGTATAACTGAGTACTACCAATATTACTGCTGCTTGGAATGTGAAAAAACATCAACTCTTGTTTACTAATGTCTTTGCTTGTTTTTTTATTGTGGGATGCTAATCTATGCTAATGTACAATTTAGAACAGAATTATGTATGTTTTAATCATTTAACATTAACAAAAAAATCACAGATTCTTCGAGGGTTTTTTCTGACACTAGAAGTCACCACAGTCAAAGGTTTTATGTAGGAAATTATTAGTTATTATTATTATTATTATTATTATTATTATTTTCATAGCTCTCCTTCTAGATATAAATATGGCTTTGTAATTGATAGTTGTACAGTTACACTGTCATAGTTATAGTCTGTTATGTGGGTACAATTTACAATTACAGTGTTTTATGCTCATACAATACAACATGTGTATTTGTTGTACATCAAGTTCATTATGCAATGTATTGTATTTGTACTTACAATTTCCCATCAAAATACCTCAGCATCTTATCTGTTATTGTTAATTTCGTGTCCTAGAGCTGAGCGGCTGTGTGTCCCCTCAGCGGTGTCCTCCAGAGTGGAGGGAGATCAACTCCAGATGTTACTTCCTCTCCAAGGAGAATAAGACGTGGGAGGACAGCAGAAAGTACTGTCAGAGTAAAGGAGCTGGCCTTGTGGTGATCAACGACGAACAGGAACAGGTACAGTGCAGCTTCTGTTATGTACACGTGTGTCTGCATGTGTGTTTTGTTCTTGATGTTGAGGGAGAACTTTTAAAGTCGAAGTTACATTACCTGTGATCTCAATCAACAGAGGGCCATATATCGTCTGGATGGGGATGTTGATCTCTTGTTCTGGATTGGTCTACATGGCACAGATGGGAACTTCAAATGGGTGGATGGATTTGTGCCGACCAAATCGTAAGACCTTTACAATTGCCTTGACTTTTTCTGCTAGACATCAAACTGTGTCTGTATCACTGTATCTGTGTCACATAGACAAATACTACGCTACGCTAGGCACGTCTACCTGTAACCATTGTACAACTGCAGATTTTATTCTATTTCTTGGATCAGCACTATTGATTCATAGAATGAAGTGCTCATTACCATGTCAGATGAGACATTTAATTTTTTTTTCTTAATATCGCAATAAGTTAATGTTATTTCACTTTTGGGGTGGAAAAATACATGCATAAGGTAAATGTTAAAAAAAATAATAATAATAAAATTTAAAAAAAGTTGCAAATAAAGATACAAACATTGAAAGGTTGATTACCTGCATTCAAACTCACCAAAAATTCCCTTTTAAGTGTACAATTTTCACATTACTTGTAAAAGACTAGGTAACAATCATGCCATCCTCAAAACTGTGTGAGTTTTCTGTTTTAACAGAGCAACTCTTCTCAGTTACCATTTTTAAAATCAGTGTCAACATTACCTGCAGATATTATACATTTTACCTGTGGAAGGCTTTTAATCTGAAACATCCGTCCAGGAGTTTGTGCTGTGGAAGTATCCTCCTCACATCCTGGTTTGTTGTTTGCAAGAATGTCCAGGGCTTTACAGTGTAAATTTAGAAAATGTCTATTTAAATCTGACTTCTCTGATTTTCTTGTCATTTAGATTTTGGCAGTCTGGGCAGCCGGATCATGGTGGTCCTAACAATGTAGAGGACTGCGTGGAGATGTACCACTTCAACCCGGAGCTCGCCAGCTGGAACGACGCCCCCTGTGGAAAAGAGCGTCGCTGGTTGTGTGAGAAAGATCAAGCACTGATACATAACTGTAGTGAGCAACAATAAATCTGACGTATGTCAAAAGTCAACATTGACTCACTTCAAGTAACATACAAAGGTTAAAGCTGGTGTAGGCAATTTGGGAGGAGTTAGGAGAAAATTGCCCCCCCCCCCTCTTGCAGTCCTCCCTCCCCTCTCTGTCCGAAGCCCCTCCCATCAGGCAAGCTCATGGAAATGCATGTGCTCCAGTCGCAAAGGTATCTGCTCTCTGAAACAATTCACCAATAGTGGCACATGTATTATTGCATTCAGTGGTGTAATGGGCAGCAGGAAAAAAATCCGGTGGGCCACATTGACTTACTTTAACTTGTAAGTTAACTTGTATAATGTAACTTGTGTAATGTGACTTATATCAAGTACATAACATAGGCTTGCAAAACTAATCTACCTTTTTTAAAACAAGCCACGATCTTTTTCTAAACCTAACCTAACTGCAACTGTTTCACGATGTTAACCAAGTGTTTACTGATGTCTGTCACTGAACAACTCCAACAGTCATATATGTTGTTCTGGCAAAACACGTCCTTGTTTAGGTATTAGTGGTGGACCCACTAAGGGAGTTGAAAACTCTCATATGTGTTGTTTTGTTCGCTGCACTTCACTGTTATACTGCTTAAAGTTGAACTGTTGTTTAGTTGTGTATGGAAATTGGATTATTAACATAGTCAGTCTCTTTAACTCTCTACTGCACAGCGTTGCCCTCGGGCAACAGAAAGTTTTCTCAATATGGAAGATCTGCTCCCTAACATCTCATCTTCATGTCTGTGTGTGAGCTTTCTCCCGGTGCTCTGAGCCCCTTTATGTCTTATGTTTCTTGCTGTTAAAAGGGAGCTATTTCCTTTCAGCTGTCTGAGGTTTTCTTCCTGTTAAAAGGGAGTTTTTCCATGCAGCTGTCGGTCACGTGGGAATTGTTAAATTGTTGTGGAGCCGTCTAAAGTGCCCTGAGATGACTTATGTTGTGATCTATTGCTACATAAACAAAACCAAATTTAATATGCATACTCTGCTTCACCACTCCAGCGTCGAGGCTGCGAGGTCCTGTCCTAACTCCAACATCAATTTGGGACATCGCTGTAGGTAGTGGCCTACAGTGGCCTGTTGGAGTTTAACCGCCAAAATTTATAAGTGAAACTATCGTGACTTAAATACATTCTTATTCACTCCTAATGATCTCTCCTTTATTGAACTGTAGTTATTCTTGTTGTGTTTTCGTCAGCATTGGAAACTTACTTTTTACATGTTTTTACAGACAGTTCGTGGGTGCACAGTAACACCATAAGTGATGTGCAAAAAATGGAATGTCCATCTCGGTTTCACAGCAAAAAAATATTCTTCAAGTTTCACATGAGTGAAATCTTATTTCAGTAAAGTACATTATATGACATGATCCACTCTGTGATACAAACACACGCCTGTGAAATCCAGTATGTAAAAATATTTAAAGTGTAAATAAGACTGAGTAAAATAAAAAAAAGTATTTTTATTGATAAAATGTCCCAAAATGAAATGAAGTGGAATAATTTGTGTCATGTGCCATCAAAATGCATGCAGAGGGCTACATTTAATGTCTTAAGAGAAGTACAACAACGTGGACATTCAGCACAAATATTTCTTTTTATTAAGGACATTTCAGTCATAAAGATCACTTTTTCTTCTTGGCTCATGTTTACAGAAGCAACTCCTTCAAGATGTAATACTAGTGCTCTGCCACTAGAGGGTACAGCAGTACAAAACATGTCAGGCCAAACTCCGAAAAATATTCTGGTGAAATCACATTACATTACATTACATTTAGCTGACACTTTTATCCAAAGCGACTTACAATAAGTGCATTTCAACCATGAGGGTACAAAACCCAGAACAACAAGAATCAAGTAAATAGAATCACCCTTTAACGACTTTTACATCTGCAGATCTGATGGTTTATTGTAAAGTGCGAGAATCAGGACACTTTTAATGAACTACTAATCTCTCATGGGCCCAACTTTTCTTGCAGCAGACATTTTACTAGGTATTGTTCAGGCTAGCTCTCTATCACACGACTCTGACTGACTGCTCCAGTAAGTTTCTGTGTTTTGCTTCTTATTGATACAATAATGTTCTTTTATTTCATGTAAGAATTCTCAATTGATTTACATTTTTCTTTATATAAGGAAGTTTTAAAACTAACAATTTTCTTATCAGCAGACAGACTGAATAATTCTGCAACACCCTGGAATACATTGTAATGGATTTAAACCTTCAATGGCAACATGAAAAAAAAAAAAAGTATCCTATATGAAGCAGTGGTGGAAAGTAATTACATTTACTCAAGTATTGTACATTTGTATAAAACTTTATACTTCCACTCCACTAAATCTCAGAGGCAAATCAACTTGTACCATTTACTCCACTAAATTTGTCTGAGAGCTTCGGTTATTACCTTTTCAGACTGCAGTTTTTCATTCCCTTTTTGTCCAGTGAAAACCATGCATTTCCAAATTTGGTGATCTTGAATTTGAATTCTGATGAATTTAAGGATTGCATTTTTTTATTTTGTGCTGACAAAATGCTCCTCCTTTGAAGATAAATATAACCCTCTTGGATTAGCTGGAAAATGCATCGTTAGAAAGCTGAAAACAGGATTGTTTCGTGCAACCTTTTAGAGATACGTCATTCTTACAGAACCTGTTAGTAATGCTACAAACATATGATGATTTGACTGCATTAGAATAAACTAACCAACAGTAGGTAAGGTAATTAAAATCATTACGACATTGAATAAGTAGGAGGAAAATGCAATACACACATCAATGCAGCACTAATATTAATTAAAGAAACATCCTATATAATTGCAAAACATTACAGTGAGGATTAGTGACAGTGTCTTTTGACAGTTTAATTTAATTGTGCTGATAATACTTACATACTTTGACTTAAGTAAGGTTTTAAATGCAGAACTTCTACCTATAGTATTTTTACATCGTATTACTGCTTTTAGTTGAGGACAATTCAGGTAACTAAAACACTGCACTGACGTTGGCTGGGATGTTCATAAAAGCTCAGTCAGGACAGTCATGTATAGAGGGTAACCATTCATTGCAGCAAAATCCATTTTAATTTGGTAGGGTGGAGCCAGAGTTGTACATTACTTAATAAACATGATTTTTTTTGATTTTTTTTTTAAACACATCGATGTACATGACTGGAGAGTGTATGAAACATATATTGACTTCCATACCTACCTAAATGTTCTCTGACTTTTGTAAAAGTAGACATTAAATAGGGCCTGTAACAAGATGTAAATCACTTCTCGTGCAGTACATCCTGAACTGCTCACTGTCACTTCACACTTGGCTACATAAAGAAACTTTACTTTGGCATTAGCTATTGACATTGGATGTCAGTTGTGAATGGCAGTATCATCTAATATGAGAGTAATTGCAAGGGATAATGAACGGTGCATCCAGATTTCCTCTAATGCAGATGAACCAGAAGACCTGGTGGAGCAGAGCAGTTCATTGTGTTTGGTGCAGAACTTATTGATCATGTGGAGGTCGCAGAGTCATATTAGAGTAGAGTACACAACAGTAGCCTAATACATGTTAGTCTTCAGTCCTGTAAGCAGTGAGTCAAGCTGGATACTAATGTCTATGTCCTGTATGTTACTGTGGTGGTCTTGCTTCAAACTATCTTGATAATTTCAGCTTTTCAGGAACTTGTCTCCCTGTCTTTTCTATGATTGTCTGACAGGATGCTGACTTACGAAGCAAGTTTCTTCTCACATATCCAGAATCGATGAAGGTTGCATGGTGCATCATTCCAATTGTTTGCTGAATCATGTTCACACATTTCTGCACAGTCTTCATCTTTGTCTTGAGAACCGTTTGGCTCATTGGGGCCCCAGTAGCTAAAACACAAAAAATATGTTTTCTCAAGGAATCATTGCTATGGCCAAATCAAATTTCAATCCAGCATCAACTAAAAATTGAAGTCTTTCCTTAGAATATTAGATGGAAATTGTTAATTTTGTAAACATATTTGAACAAACAACCACTTTATCCTTTCTCAACAAAGCAACAAAACCTTTCAACACCTTGCAACCAAAGGAATTTTATATGGAAAAATGGTCAACAAAATTATAGCAAGCTGATGTCAAACTGATGGACAATTATGCAAAATGCAGACAAGAATTTATTCCTGGAATGTGGGCGATATAACTTCTGATGCCAAGGTTCTACTTACTTTTTCCAAAGAGGAACAGTATCTTTCGATGTTTTTGTTCAGTAAATCATTGAAAAAAAATAATATTATTTCGATGCTGTCCAAGAATATCACCTTTATTGACGGGCAGTTTCAAAATGGATTAACTCTTTTCTTGTCTAAATATGTTTTTAAAAAAGGAATCTTTTTTTTTTTCTTTTTTTTTTACAAACGAACAAATATTACTTTTTTTGGTGAATTACCGTAATCATGGATGGAACGCTGATTAATTACAACATACTGACATGAATAGATGCAAAAAATCTTCAATCCGATATCACGGCAAAGCATGTAATATACACGCTTGTTCACTAGAGGGAAGCATATCTCACGTCTTTGCCTCGTGAGACGTGTCAGTGTCAAGTGCTTCAGAAAAAACAAACCATGTAAAGACCCAAGAGTTAAGGGTTAGAAAAAAACATTTTTTTGGTTAAGGTTAGAGAAAACCATGTGATTCCGGTTAAGAAAAAAAACACTCCTAAAAAACTCAAACCTATCCTCCTGGGATATCAGCAGCTTTTGTACTTGTCTTTTTACCTCAATCGAGTGATGTTTGTCGCATGACGTCCATCACCTGTTTGTTTACATACATGTTCTTCTCACTTCTGGAGGACTTCAGGCGTGTTAGAGCCACACTTCCCTCCAGTGGACGGGTGTATGTATTACATGTTTTGCAGTGATACTGGACTGAAATATTTCAGTATGCTTGAAAAATCCTTGAGCTTATGATTGATTGTCTAAAGACAAGTCGACAGTACATGTCAATGTGTTTTCTGTTTTTTTGAATAAGCTAGCATGCAAAGCTTTCAAGTATAATAATGTATGTGAGATTGTTATGATTGTTCTATTTGGAGAATGCCTTTTCACTGAGGTTTAAAATATCAAGTTATCATGTTTGAGCCAGATTGTTCAGCTCTAAAATGCTATTTTACTGAGCTGAAAATAAGCTAAAGACTGGCCAGGTCACTCTTACACATATGCTACACTGCCTGGTCACGGTGCACCATGCAAATAGAAAAGTCAAGTAATGTGTCAACCTTGCGTTCAGTTTAGTCCCATCCACCCATTTCCATGTCCCCTCCTTCTCTGTGTCAGTCAGTCCAATCCAGTTGAGCCTTCGGAATTGTCTCATGAATTCCTTTTTGACGGAGAGAAACAGTTGTCAGCATAACCATAAATATCACAACCACAGATTTATGCTGTCCTCCACTTCTTCTTTCACATACATAGTTTCATACACACAAATATATTTTCACACCTGCTCTCCTTTGCTGTTAATAATCACCAGGTCTGCGCCTCTCTTCTGACAGTCTTCTCTACTTTCTTGCCAAGTCTTCTTGCTTGTAGAAATGAAGTAGGAACTATTGTCCAAGTCCACCCTGAATTGTTGACAATCTGTTTAAAAAAAAAAGAAAAAAGCATGAATATCTCAGTAAATATCATTTGGTATTATGTTGTGACTGCCAGCTTTCACTATGTCAGCATTGTTTCTGTCATTTTGGTGTGATGGATGAGCTAGTTACTATGATCTCAAAAATGTACGTTTTAAAACCATTGCTTTGGTAAAAAAAAATGACAGTCAGAGGAGCAAATTCAAAATGCTTCTTTGTTGACAAACATAGTGCCATACAGCACAATTAAAATCCAAATGTGAAATACTTTAGATGCACATTGTGTTGTCAATTTTCCCAACTGGCAAAGGAAATGAAAACTACCGTAAGATTTACGGTAGTTTTCATTTTCTTTGCCAGTTTGATTTAAATGTTTGTGGTTAAGTATAATAATATGCCTCAACAAAATTAATTAAACAGAAATAAAGATAATTAAATGGGTATTGCAACAGCTATTTTTCTTTTATCTATGGATCAACTAAAGTGAAAATTTGTCTTAGTTGACAGACCTGTTTACAGGTCTTGAGGGCTAAAATTTCATATTTGAGAAAAGCTGTGTAAAATCTTTTGTGGCTTCAGAGGGAGCAAAGTGAAATCAGAATAATTGTCTATACTGTTGTTTTTCTAACCTCAAGGTGGTGAGTTAAAGACGGGTGATCCTTCAGACGTCTGTAGTCTGTTCCTCACTGTGGCCAGAGGCTCAATGCATGAGTAATTTCTGGCCAAAACTCAAACCACACCGGTGGAGTTTCATTTTTGTGTTTTGGTTGTAGTTTCTAACATTCAAATACAGACAGGAAGAAGAGTGGCTAAATCTTTTTCTTCTACTCTGGCAAACATTTTATTTTTTCAGGTAGACTATAAACATCTCAGAGACAATGAACTGAAGCATTGCATTTGTTCAGTCTGACCAAAGAAGTCACACTTGCATCCGATGATCAGCATCAGTTTAACTGGGAGTTTTCCTGTGATATGTAACTTTCATAATTGCAATGCACTCATGCTGCTTCATATACCAGGAAATCCGCAACAAAGCTGAATTCAAACTTTTGTTGAGAACGGAAACAATGAGGTCATCTCAGGATGTATTTTTGAACAGAGGTGTTGGACTGTACAAAATGTACTGAGGAAGAATTAAAAAATAATTACCTTGAAACTTTCTCTGCAGATCTTCTTTCTGTTTGGTCAGCTGGTCTTGATCTTCAGCCAGAGAGTTGTAACTGGTCTGTAACTCGTTTCTCTCGCTAGTCAGGTTGTTGTAACTGTCCTGCAACAGAGCCATCTCCGTTTCCCACTGAGACTTGCTGTGGGTGACTGTGTTTGGCACATGAACAATAAATTAACAAACACATTTATTAATCATTTAAAAATCATTAGTTTATGACTTCATCGGCATGCTAACAAGGTGTCATACTCACAAAGGAAAACCATAGTCATGAGTCCGGTCAGAAGGAGGAGACACAGCAGACCCAGAAACACTGCAGCAGCTCTGCAGGAACTCTTTTTGACAACTTCAGCACCTGAAAGAAGTTCACAATTGTCATGTGTCTGAACATAAGAAATTATATTTATATTTCCTCATTTTGATGATTCCATCAGTATCCTGCTGATCATCTGTGAGTATTTGTGTCTTGATGTCTCAGCAGCCATGTTCTGCGCCAACAATAAATGTCCAACTACATCTATAAAAGATTTACAGGCCACAGTTTCCATAGATCTGCTTAACTATGATGGGTTCATACACATGCTGGATAAGGATAACACCTTAGGATACTTGTGGGCATGTAAATGCATGTAAATGCACTCACTGTGACATTGAATAAAATAATAGTCAATTTATTTAGTGTTTTGTTCATTTTTAGTCACACTTGAAATGTGTTTCCAGGACGACATATTGGTTTCAGTCGGTCGTTCACCCAGTTGGTCCTAACTGGAATAGCTCAACACCTCTTTGATGCAGTGCAATAACACATGATACATTTGTAATTTTGACTATTCACTATTTGAGTTTTGCATGTGTGTGTGTGTGTGTGTGGGGGGGGGGGGTTGGCCAAGGTGTAATCTCCTGAGCATTAAGAGGTGTCATTCAGTCAGACATATAGGTATATTATTAATTTGCAAAGTTGATGTCTTGTTTTTTAATTACAGCTAAAATCTTCAATGACAGCAAACCAGACTTTACAATATTGTACATTATTTTAGTGTTTCTTTTTCTTTGGACAATTTGTTTCAGAAATATCGTTTTTCTTTTGTTTATGTCAAACCTTCAGTCAGCATCGTCTCATAGTATAAATGTGTGTATGCATTGTATCTATTACCTGAGCGTGCCGGTCCACTCCTGTTTGACTTTAAAGTTTGGATCACGTCTTCATTGCTATAAATATTTTCTGAAGTTTTTCTCTTCCTCTTCCACTTGCTGTGATGACCTGATAGTTCCTCTGCATTGGTATAGATACGATCCATGATGTTCGGTTGTATTCCTGGTTCAGTGGGTCCTGAGGTGCCTGAAGCAAGCAAAGTTTTGAGAGTGTCTTAACTGCTCAAATGAAGTAAAACCACATTCACACATCTGGTTGTCAGTTTAACAGGAAACTGGGGAGTGGTTAGTCTGAGTTGCAGCTAAATGAAAGCACTATTTGTTGTGTTTAGAATTAGAGTATGAGGTCATTTAAATGGACAGACAGACAGCCATTCGCATGGTGTGATGTGTGAAACCCATGGGAAATCTATGGTATTACATGTGACATCCATGTATATTCACATTTAAACACACAGTTACCGATGTGAGACCCATGGAATTACATGATACATGAACTTCCACAGTCTCTGCCATTTCTATAACTGTCAGCAAACACATCACAACTAGTGAACTCAGAAAATGTCCAGTTCCGACTGTAGCGTGATGTCAATTTAATTTGTGAGGGATTAAATCTTCCTCTCGTTATTAGTAGGGGGCACCAGTCCAATATTGGACAAATTATCAATGTAAAATCAATGTAACACAGCTGGGTCTAATTAAAAGGGGTTTACTGCATAACTTCAAACAGTAAATGAGTTAATGGTAGATATGTTGATATGACTAAGACTGTACAAATTCCTTCTAACTACTGATGGTGAAGTGAAAGAGGGAATTTGATACTAGGCTAACGGAAGAAAATTGAATGAGTGGATTTAGGTATATAATGGCTAAGTGAAACGCCAACCCGAAGATATGAACCAGCCTAGTTTGTGACGATTTCAACCACGGGCTGAAGGCAGGTCCAGATAGTGTGACTCTCAGGTCTGGTCAATGGGGGTTGAATCAAGGGTGTTGATCCCCGTCCTCAGCTCCGATCTGTCCGTCTGGATGCGATGTCCTGAGGCCCCGTGGCATACGTCAGGCAGGGATGCTGTAGACGTCTCGGTCATGGTGGACATCGGCAAGGTTGAGGCAAACTTGGGTCGGTGATTTCTAATAGTCACTGCTTGCACTTTGATGAACGCTTAGAGCTGGCCTGGCTCTTGACGTTAACAAAAATAATAATAGTGGTACTGAATCGTCAAAAATTAACTAAGGTAACTACTTACTCAGCAACAGGGCTGCAGTACTTTAAGAAGTTGATTAGCCATGTGCGCATAGTTGAACAAAGATGAGTATAAAAAGACTAAGTCAGAATTAAAAAAAAAAAAAACTTAAACGATAACTGAAAAACTCTAAGAACAACGAAAACTAACAGATCTTAAAACAAATCTTTAAGAAAAACTAAAACGAATCTGAGTGATCAGCTTGAATCTCTGTTTTAAACCCGAGGGGATGAGCCAGATCATCGAAACCCACTGTCTCAGGGGAAGAGGACGAGGTGTCATGCGAGCCCCCGTTTGGCATGACTTGATTCAAACTATGTATAAAAGAAGTCCCTTATTTCACTTCACCATGGACCAATGCAAGATTAAATAAATCATCACAACACATCACATTTTAAACGATAAAGTCATTCTACCTAATTCATCAGATGGAGAGATGAATAAAGGTGGAGAAGAGTGAGCGAGGGAAAGTTAGAGAGGGGAAGAGGCCTCTTGGGTTAGACAATGTTCACATCTCTAACATCAGGATATAGTTTAGTGACACAGAAAACGTTCTATCAATATCACACTGTTAGCAGAATGATATCATAGAATACATACTGTATATACAGCAATGAATATAATTAAAATTCACAAAGTCCATCCTTTGTCCTCATTATAGTTTGTGAGTTTTTGGTGACCTATGACCACATGAGGGAGACGTGACTCTTCGAGATGGTCAATACTGGTGACTATCTTGCGTCTGGAGATTTTCACATTTGGAATGTGTGTATTGAAACCAAAGGGATTACAAGGCATCCTGTGGTGTTGTTGGCTGAGTTCATGGATGACCGGATGTTGTCTCCAATGTGACATGATCTCCATGGGATTACATGTGGAAACATTAAACTGTGATAAATGAGAATAAAACTAATATGAGATTAAAAAAAAAAAAAAAAGTTTTTATCTTCAAAAAGTGGAATGCAAATGTATTGATAAAATTCTCCATAAAATGAAACAAAAAGCCTAAAAAAAAAAATCTAATCAAGTTGATTAATTCTTATTCTGTCCTCAGAGTAGGTGTCAGACCACACTTCGACAGATAGCGAACATATTGTTGTATAGAGAGTCAGACGATGAAGCAAAGTTGAGTGAACGTTTACTGTTAGTTTTCCTCTTCTCATGTACAACAATCTTTTTTGTAAAACTGAAATAAGAACAAAATAAATCACTCAATCAGTATGTATGTCAAAATAAAATTACATATCTTTTCTGATGTACCACACAGAATAAAACACTGTGCTAAATTACCTTCCTTTTCAACAAACAAGGCATGGCTTAATAATTAACATTTTTGCTGAGTCATCACAATGCTTTACCTTAACTTAGATGCTAAAAAATACTAGCTCCATAAAAACGTCCCTCTTTATGTGAAAGTTCTATGTCAACATTCAATAAGCAGTACAATTCAGCACACCTGATATTTTGGTACTGACAAGCATTGCTTCTCAAGGCACTCAACGTAAGAAAGGCAGAGGATTAGCTGCCGCCATGTCACCTGTGCTGTGCGCTGGAATCATTGCTCTGGCCACATCATGTGACCCTATTGGCCAATGAATGAAGAGAAGACTTCTACTGCTAAAACTAACTGCAATAACACATGCAACCACCAGGGAGATAAATTAAAAATAATCTAAACATCAACCCAATAGACCAGGGGTGTCAAACTCATTTTAGTTAAGGGGCCACATACTGCCCACTTTGATCTCAAGTGGGCCAGACCAGTAAAATCATAGCATAATAACGCATACATAACGACAATATTTCTCTATGTTTAAATCATTGGTGAAGGTTTTTGGATGATAAACCCTGTTTTAAGGTCTTTCTACAATAAACTAGAAACATAAAGAGCAAAAACTCAGACATCAGCCCACTGTTTATCTGCCTGGGCTCTCCTCTGCAGATTCCCTCGCTTTGTGACGCGTTTGACGTCAAATGCGTCACAAAGCGAGCACCGAGCGCTTCTTCCTCCGGAGCAGACGTCGCATTTACGCTGTTTTTGAAGCAATTACTGGATCGATTAAAAACAAAACGTTTGTACTCATAAACCTCCATATTCTCATAGAAATGCAATTTATGTCTTTCTGTAATTTTCACACTTAGCAAAGTCATCCGGCGGGCCGAGCTGGACCCCCTGGCGGGCCGGATCCGGCCCGCGGGCCGTATGTTTGACACCCCTGCAATAGACAGAACAATTCTGCTTTATGTTATGAGTTCCTCTATTTTCTTCCCTTTACCATGAACCAACTGCCATGGTAACTTACTTTACTTCCTTATTTTTATAAAATAGAGTCACAGACTATTCATACAAATGCAAACAGTTAGATTGATCAAGCAGAACAGACTTATAACAGAGTTATTTTAGGCAATTCTGCAAACAGCATGTCTGAGGATCTTTATGCCAAGCCAGACCTCACCAAGAAAGTTAAATTTCAGACGGGTGAGAAGGAGGACAGCAATGCAGACGTCTGTGACAACACTGACAATGTGAGAATTTATGACAACTACCAGGCAGAAGAAAGTACACCACTGAAATTACAGCCAAACACCAGTGAGGATCAACAGAAAGGTATCGACCTGTCTGTCTCATATGTCCTACATGATATAATTTTTTTTAAGGTGGTATATTTATTTGCAATTTTGGAATACAACGTTTTTTTGTTGATGCATTTTGTTTTTCAATGAAATAGTTTTTAACAGTGGACCTGAAGCAGCAATAGTCCATGGTATTCTTACTAAAAAGGACTCTAAAGACAATTTTTTTTATCTATTATCTTATATATAAATCCAGAGGTTTATGATGAAGCCAGTTTTTAAATGTAAATCTTATGTAACAACGGTATCACTAATAGATTGAAACAAACCAACATTATCTTTATTAATTTGCGCTCTCAGGCAATTCTAACAGTGTAAATTCAGAAAAGAGTGATCTTCTCAGAGCTGCTGCAGTGTTTCTTGGGCTGCTGTGTCTTCTCCTGATTGCAATCATCATCCTGTTGGTCCTGTGTAAGTATATGTTTTCCTAACTCATCTGCTCCAGACAGTGATTGTAGTATATTTATCATATACATGATGTGAGTAATTTTTAATCCTCCACATGTTGAACGTGTGCTGTGACAGTGATTCAAAAGCGACCCCTAGATAGAGAGAAATCAACTGTGGGCCTACATTGCTAACTTGACCAGTGTGAGGGACAAACTACTTACAAGTCACGCTGAAATAAAAAGCCTCAATTCCACCCTGACCCAAAACACAAGCTGGTCAAAGATGATCAACCTCAACAAAGACAAAGACGAAGTACAAATTCAGATTGGTGAGTGAAAAATATGAATAATTATTTTAATCATTGCAATAGTTTGTCTTTTTGGAAAATATAGGTCACTTTGCTGCTGAAATTTGGTGAGAGGATAAAACTGACACGAGAGAAATTTGGGGTAAAAAGTCTGGCACTTTGTTGCACAGAAAATTATTCAGGCTGAGGTCCAACTGTTAGTTCACCAACATTTGTAGCATAAGGGTTTTAAAAGATGACATTTAAGAACAGCAGTCTGGGATAAAGTATGTTTTTCCTCCGGATGCGCAACAGCTGAAATGGTTTCTCTTCATGTGACTCTCAAGTGAAATAAATGTTTCCTCTGTGTTTGATTTATTTCAAAGATCAGAATTATGTATATCTGCAAGTACAATAGATGTCACCAGTATTGACAGGATTTCGAATACTTGGTAAGACTGGTGATGGATTGAAATTGTGACTAAACAGTTTTTGTTTATCTCTAGGTACATTGGAAATCTGAAGAGTATACAGGAGACAGAGGTGGAAACTGTGCTCACATTAATGACATATATCCTGATTTATAAAACTGGATTAAGTCAAGCTCCTCAAGTTCACTTTACTGCATGTGAGAAAATGCTTAAATAAAATCACAAAGTGGTTAACTCTTTGATTGATTCAAGATCTGTTTTTTTATGTATAAACAAACACCTGAGAGCAAACATGTCAGTAATGTTTTATTTTTGTATTACATTATTTACTATAGAAGTTACAAAAGATAAACCAAGAAATAAATATTTTCTTTTTAATTATATGACTGAGTGGTTTATAGCATATTGTTGTTTTCAAGATGAAGAGTTTTAAGTTCTGATGTACATAAACTGAAATACAAAAATTATGAATTATCATGTTAATTTATTTTTAAATACTTTGATGCAATCTTTATTTCAGTATTGCAATAGTTTACACTAGCTGAGTTTTTCAGGTTTTATAAAAAGTAATTTAGCACACTCTTGGGTCCATATTGTAAATTGTTTAATTAATTGTTGATTTTTTTTTTTTTAAACATATTTGGGCAAGCAAACATTTGATCATCTTTGAAACATTGTCCAAAGATAAAGGTGATATACTCAAACGAATGACACATAAAATTGACTTTTGGTGTCATGTATCCTATTGAAATGGTGTGAGGACAGCTGAAAACAACACTACATAAGAAAAGCCCTCACATCTCTCAACTGAAGGAACTTTTGCACTGACGTTTTGCAAAAATATGACACGCTGATGCAACAGACTGATGGACAATTATACAAAACATCTACATAAAGAATTTCTGTGAAAAGGGGCTAAACTAGTTTCTGAGGCCGAGGGAGAATTTATCATGTGTTGGTATTATTGTTGATTCAATAAGGTAATTTTCATTGGGGTGTTGGTCAATAGCCTTTATCTGTAAGCTAATTAAGTAACTGTGAAATGCATGCACGGCTGTCTTGATGCGTGTCGTTAAAGATGACGTAACACTTGACAGTTATGTTCCGTGCAAACACGTCATTAACCCGCTTGTCTCCCAGAGTTCCCCTCTGGCTCTGCCATGACGCCACGGCAGACTGCAGGTTTGACAGCGTAACCAGAACTCGCCACAATCAAAGTGCCTCCTGATTATGGTCAGCTCAGGCTCCTATATTTGTTTGACAAAATGTGCTTAAAAAGTCAACCATTTTCAAGGGATTTACACATTTTTCACAGAACTGTGTTATTTGAAATTTGAATTCAACATGGAAAAAGCTACTGTAGAGGTTTGTCCTTTGTTTCAGCCCCACCATACAATCACAGAAGGATCATTCATTGTTTTGTATCTCTGTTGTAGGTCACACTATGATAACTGAACAATAAACTGTGACCATTAACTCTGGTCACTGACCACAAATCAAATGTCAAAGGTCACCGATTATCATCTGGATTTAGAAAGAACAAGCAGATGCCCAAACGACAAATACTTATAGCTTCCTATTTTTCTGGTGTTCCCTTTTTTGTCCTGCCTCTTTCCGAAAACAGACACAATATCAAGAATAAAAGCAGTACAGTGTGGTAGCAAACACAATTGTTTGACGTTTAATGTATGATAGCTCAAAGCAAGTGATGTCGGGAGGTCTGTCAGAGCCTGGAATCATCAAGAAGTTTCACTGTGATCAGGATGTCAAGGAAAGTATAGTGGACATCTATGTGAGTGCAGAGAGCCTAAGGGTGTATGACCACCCCTGGGTAGAGGGCACATCACCAAATACACCAGGACTTGCAGGAGTGCAGCACACAGGTATGAACACAACACGCCCGAGCAACAAATGCAAAAGAATGACGCAGTTTTTTATTTTATTTATCAAATGTTTTAATGTGGTTTGTTGATTGGTTTGGTTTGGCAGTGTGGTTATGCAACATTGTAGCCTCTAATTACATGTTTAATTGTATTTATTTGTTTATTATTGTATTTAACAAATTCAGCTTACAGTTACTGCTTGTACTTAAAGAATTTAATACATTTCTTAATAAATTCCAGTTCTCTGAAAATAAATTTGATCCTAAAGTATTTTCTTTGTGAAGAGTCTTTGGTCAGTGAAAACTCTGGAAAGAAGAGTCACATCAGGACTGATTCAGCGACTTTGGGTGTGGTGTGTCTTCTCTGCCTGTTTGGTATCATCTACCTCGTAGTCCAAAGTAAGTGTTTTCCTAAATTTGGAAATAAAAAGAAGATTCAGAATTTCACGTGTTGTTGATGAATGTTATATTGTAAGATGTTAGCATATCAACATGTTGTGTTACTGTTTTTCTGCTCACCTTTGTTCAATAGTGAATAAAGACAAATCCAACTGGAAAAGAGAGAGAAACCAGTTACTGGCAGAAAAAGTTAATCTCACCAAAATAACCATCCAGCTAACAGCCAATAACACTGAACTCTGCAAAGAAAGAGATAACTTGTGGAGAAAGTTTTGTGGTAAGCAAAATATTCACATTCATAATTATTCACCTCTGTCTACTAATGAGGAATATAGGTACAACCCAAAAAAATAGCCATGCTGTATATTTACAACAATCTATTACCATACAAGATTTTCAAAAGATCAGGTTTTTTTTTGTTTGTTTTGTTTTGTTTTTTTGTTTTGTTTTGTTTTGTTTTTTGTTTTATCATAGATCACCACACATTAGGTTTTCTAATGTGATAGCAACGATTCGATAGAAATGTGATAGAAAGAAGGGCGCTCAGAGAAGTCAGACCTCCACCAAGGCCAATAGTCCACTCTTCTCCACTATACATGTCCACTACAGAGGGTCCAGTTATGTCTCTGTCCCCAAGTGGTGTATTGGCCATCAGGCATGCCCAAAATCCCAGAGGACTGCCGCATTGTTGGGCCTGTGAAACATCCATAAATATTTGACTGGAATTGTTTGTCTCTTCATCGATTCTCCCTGTTTTTGTACCAGCAATCTCTCTGTGCCTGTTATTTAGGGTGCACACGAGGGTGCGCTACATTTGGTTTCCCCGTCACACCTCTGATGCTCCAATTGCTTGCTTTTTAAAATTTGAGCCAGTACATGTGTGTCCCAGAATATTAATGGTACCGTTGAATGGATTATGATATTCATCATTGTATTTCTCGAATGGCCTATGTTTTGTCTCTATTGAACTTTACTACCATCTACTAAATGTCCTATCTCGCAATGTTTATGAAAGGTAAAAAATAATTGTGGACCCGCCCTGTGATTCAGATCCGCTTAAAAATGTAATGGGTTCATTCTCTGCCCATGCTACACCTTCCCACCAGGTTTTATTCAAATCAAATTGATAATTTTTTTCCCTAATCCTGTTTACAAACTAACAAACTGACACACAAAACACGACCTCATTGGCACCAATAATAAACAAACAGAATACACACTTACATTTAAAAAAAAACATAACAAGGAACATACTATTGTTACCATTCTTAATCCTAAATGAAATGTCTATGACATTATTAGTCAAAGTAGAAAGTAGGAAGTCAGGTGAGCGCATCCATTGTTTATCTGTGCGCACTCTTTACAGGTGATTACACCATTGTTCCTCACCATAGACTGGACTTCTGTTTGTTTTTTCTTTAGTACAGTGAACTTGAGACAATTAGCTATACAAACAAGTGCACTCTGGGTTTACATCTCCAAGCAAAAAAAACAACAACAACAGGTCACTTATTGCCATGCACCTGAAATACAAAGTGTGATGATGGTGAAGTAATTGACAAGTATGTTGCAACTGTGTTTAAATAAAGACAAATGTTCGTCTTTTGTTTGTGAGGATATATTGTTAAGATTTCAGTCAGTTCCAAACTCTAATATGAGTTAAATCAACTTTAAGACACACAGTGTCAGTTGAGAAAATACCGCTTAAGCTGTCAAATACTATTCTCTCTTTTAAACATAGGACAGAATCCAAAAAAACTTGATCATCTGTGATAAAGAAAGGAACTCTCAATGAGCGGATGGAACCTTTCTGAACACAAAACAGTACGTATTGGAATTTTATTACATTTGGACAGAATGGCTTCTTTTACAGGATTGTATTATGTTGGTAACACAAATAAAATTAACCTTTAAAAAAATAATGTCTGTTGTAGACAAAAGTTCTAGTGCAATGCTCCACATTTTCTGCATGACTAAGCACACAAAAGATTAAAGTAGCATATTATCATATGCTGCTGGCGGTTGTGTATCATCTGCATGGAACGAATTGCAGTACGTGCCCTTTATTTTTGTTTTTGTGTTATTTAACAAAAACAATCTGTAAAACAAAGGAGAAGTATATGACCTGACAGGATATCAAATATGATTATAATCACCTAATTTGTTTCCTTTTGAAGAAGAGTTTGTATGTTAGTATAAAAAATATATATATATATATATTTAGTTTTTGTGATTTTAATTGTTTGAAATGTCTGTTTTTTCTGTCTCTGCAGGAACCAGCTGCCATGTTTAGTCCTGATTCTCTTTGTGTTTTTTCCTTGTCCCCCTCTCCACCCACCAGAGGTTACCTGTGTGTCTCTGTTTCTGTCTTTCTCTCTCTTTCTTTGTCCTTTTCTCATTTATGGTGCCTTGTTTCTTTTCGTGTCATTCCCTGTTCACCCACCAGCCTGTTTCTCCACATGCTTGATCTCCTCTCTGCCTCACCCACCCCACCTGTTCCCTGCTTCCAATCTGCCCCACCAGATTAATCAGCTCCTCCATATACATATACTCCATATCAACCACTACACTTTTGCTGGATTATGAAGTCTGAAAATCAACTCCATCTCAAACTTTTCCTAGTTCTGCATTTTTTTGTTTTTTTGTCATTGTATCATGTGTTTGGGTCCTAAATCCTGTGAGTTGTGATATCAGCAGCTTAAACACATTTTACATTAATCAAAGACTACATTGTTAAGGTCACAAGATGAAGATGGAGAATAGAGAAATGTGGGAACATGTTATTGTATTAAAAACATTTTCTGCTATGGGGTTTCTGAATTAATTAATTGCTTGCACTATTCTCTTTCAAATAAATTTTTACATATTGCTACTGGAGAGTTGGTCTGTCTGACTGCTTTCAAATTTGTCTTATCTCAGTTGTTATTTATTAAATATTCAACCCTATCTCCTTCAAAATATGTTTATAAACCACAAATTTGTTTCATTAAACATCTGGGGTAAGTTCACTAGCAAGTTTTTTTTCCCCTTTCTTGCTTCACACAAAGTCTTAGGGAGGTGTTCATGTGAATGGTTAGGTGTACAAATCACAGACCTTTGAAGCTAGAAACCACAAACTACACAACTGGGATTTACCTCCTGCATCCTATATGTTGTTAGGTTTAGGTTGTATGTAACATACACTCAGTTGCAAGGGTATTTTGTAAACCTAACACAGGTAATGACTGCAGTCTACTACAACAGTAGTAATGCAAGAATGCAATAATTTTTACCTTCATGAAGATTTTAATATTAAGATATTGTTGAAGAGGTGTTGATTGAACATTATGGTCATTTTGGAGGATGTAGTTGGTGCAGCTTTATTGGACTATACAGAGAGATGCTTCTGTTATTTAGCCTTACCTCATTGATATTAATAGGGAGGACAAAACATCAGAAACACTGGATAACACGATACAATTCAACAGCACTGCCAGCGGACATAAAATAGTTCCAAATAAGGTGCCGCGCATTGATACAATGTTATCCGCCCCCTCGAACCTCACTTCCGTCTCTGCAGACAGACTTGTCTGCCGGCATTTTCTTTTTATTTCCCGGTTTCCGATTGCGTCTTCTACATCAGTGTCCTATTTTGTTGGCCGGATATTTTCACTGAATTGCTTTTTTTCCCCCCTACAACAGTCTGCTCTACAATGCCTGGGTTTTCGGACAGGGATCGTGGCAGAGATAGAGGGTAAGTGAGCTCTGGGTGTCTCAACGTCAGCTAAGATGAGCAGCGTAGCAAACCGCCGCTAACGGCGACGCTGTCATTGTTGAATTCTCAAAACAACTGTCGGTGTCTCACGTTTCACGTCACCGTGTTGTTATTTCGGTTACACCCGCGCATAGAAATATGAAAACGAGTTTTGTGCCGGCAGGCATTGACGTGTCTGTGATGTTCTCCGTTTATTTGCTGTTTGGAGGTAAAATGGCAGCTAGCGGCGGCTCCGTGTCGGCGGCCGGCCGGACGGCCCTGCTTGTTATTTGGACATGTGACGCAGCGGTGTCTCCTCTCCTCTCGGCGGATTCATTTCCGAGACGATGATTTGTGTCGCAGAGGCCCAATTTATTTTTAACGACCCGTTTGCCATGAGCGTCGGTTCCCAGAATGAGTCTTATCCGGCGGCAGAGCGGAGCCTCATTCACGGTCCCGGTTCGTCGTGTTTGAAGCGGGTCGCGTCAAACTCAGCCGAGTGATGTGACGGTTTCATGTTCACGAGTGTCTGCACGGGTTGGTTTTTTTTAAAGAGCTGCAAACAAAACAATTGACACGGTGTAAGCACCGCTGGGTTGGGTTCAATACTGCACATTGACAGTTTGCAGAAAACTATCAGTAGTGACATTTGTTTTGGAAAAACCTCCCGTGTTTGTAAAGCAAATATTCACACCCTATGCTTCTTGGTATGGCACAGGTGTTGTCTTTTCCTGGTTTTAAACGGTGCACTATAATGAGGTGATGTCTTTTTATGAACTTACCAGACTGTTCCTGCTGTTTCATCATTTGCCCTTACCCACGTAGATATTACAAATATAATTTTGTAAATATTCTGTGAAAGCACCAATAGTCATCCCTAAATTATTGTCACTGGGTATATGGTCAGAAGCATTGTGATTTTTGAGTTTTGTCCACGCTCGACCCACTTTTTCCTCTGGCGTATGAACTAGATCTGTCTCAAATGTCTTCATAAACTATTTACAAATGTAAAGTGGTTTCCTTTCCCTGTGATTTATTTATGTGGTGCGAGAAAACAACGGCAATGAATTTAATCTTGAAAGGTGTGTATGTTGTAAGAGACAGATACACAAAAGAGATCACAATCTATATATAGAGGCTGAACTATCCTGACATTTAATTCATAGTATAAAAACATAAGCTAATAAAAACAATAGTGAACCCTATCTTTATAATTACGCAAAGAATCACATATGCTACTTAAGGCCACACCAGACCAGGCCAAGATGACCCTAATGACATCAGCAGGCGTTATACTACATATTTTTGTAAACATGGCCAAGCAGTACTAACTTACAACTAGTTAATTGACCTTTATGTAAATAAATGGTCCCTTTTTAATAAGTGACATCTCTTCCTGTGCTGTGTGTCTTTGTCCCTGTCCTTTATGTCAGGTATGGCGGTGGACCCCCTCGTTTTGGTGGTGGTGGTGGAGGAGGCAACAGGAGCGGACCTCCTCCAGGCAAGTTTGGGAACCCCGGTGAGAGGCTGAGAAAGAAGCACTGGAACCTCGACGAGCTTCCGAAGTTTCAGAAAAACTTCTACCAGGAACACCCAGATGCCACCCGCAGACCAATTGTAAGATAAATTAAAGCTATTTCTACTTTCTACGTTCTTTTTACCTTTTCCAAAACAAAAGAGGAGACTTTGAAGGTCTAATACCTAAAAGAAATGTTTCAACACAGTCAGTGTCTTTTCTTGCTGTCTCATGTGGGTGTGTATACATGTTGACAGAACTCGTTTTTTATGTTTTCTTTTTGGTATTCCAGCAAGACGTTGAGCTGTACCGAAGAACCAAAGAAGTTACTGTCAAAGGCAGAGACTGCCCCAAACCAATTGTAAAGTTCCATGAAGCTGCATTTCCAAGTGAGTTCAATTTCATGTCACCCAAATCATTTAGACATATCCTCTGTCTATTTACTCCAATATGCTAAATATTTCCGCATTCTTTATCAATTTGCACATCCTGTTTTCTCAGGCTACGTCATGGATGTTATTGTCAAACAGAATTGGACAGAGCCAACTCCAATCCAGGGTCAGGGGTGGCCTGTTGCCCTGAGTGGCAAAGACATGGTTGGCATCGCTCAAACCGGGTCTGGGAAAACCCTCGCAGTAAGTGAAGTGTTATATATATATATAATGTGTCTTCCAATTCTTCTTTAAATATTGTTTAATTACTTAGTTTGATCTGTTGAACCAGTTTAGTCTGGACTTTCTGGCAGAAGTAACGTTAATGTACCAGTCTCTAGGTGGGCTTGGTGATTTAAAGTGACAGTGAATGACTTATGGGTGACCAGAATGCACTGAGTAAAAATTTTTTTTTTTTAAATTGCATTTTAAGACAAACTCTTGCAACTTGAAACAAAGTGAACACAGCTGATGTAAGACACGCACCTGCTTGTATTGTGCAGGTTGAATGGCAGGCAGCTCTTGCTTTTTGGAAACACTCACGGATATGATGCTGTGTATGAGTGTAATGACACTTTGCACTTCTGTCTTTGTTTTTCTTTTCTGTTTTTTCTTTCTAAGTACCTTCTGCCTGCAATTGTGCACATCCAACATCAGCCATTCTTGGAGCATGGAGATGGTCCAATTGTAAGTACACTTTAAAATACATTGTTGTGTTATTGTGTGTGACCCTGTTAACTCTCATAGCAAAGAATTGCACACAAAAAATATTGATATTGAATCTTTTATTGGCTGAGTTTTTCCTACTATTTTTAATGGGAGAAAATAACTCGACGCTACCATAAGGGGCCGATGTAGTCTTATTTTCATAACATATTGTTGGATGCACCGTACTATGTATGACTAGACTAAACTGATCTTTTGCTGGATTTTGATATGGTGTGCAGAACAAATACCTCCTCCAGGCAAGTTTGGGAACCCCGGTGTTGATGGCTCTTTTTTAATTTTAATTCTCTGTGTCTAATTTGCCACTTGACTGCAAGAATCATTTTATCCACTGAAGCAAAGTTGGCCAAGCAGCACCATAATATTGTGGCATCAGCAGTGTTATATCTGTCTAGGAGCAGGCTGTTAAGTTGCCTGTTATCATAGGATGGCATGCCATGGCACAATTAAAGTGTGCTATACTTAGCCGGATGCAAGTGGTGCATTTCCTGCCCTGGTCGGCAGGAATGAATCTCTTTTGGTTGTGAAGCTACTTGGCTCAGTCTAAAGATTGTTACTTGAAAAGATAAACACATTGCAACTGCCTAGTATAATTATGCTTCCTACATATTTCAATTAATTTTTTGTGAAGTAAGAACACAAGAAAATGTGGTTAATAGGAAAATCTTTAAATTCATATTTCTTCAGTGCTTGGTGCTGGCACCAACCCGTGAGCTGGCCCAGCAGGTGCAACAAGTGGCTGCTGAATACGGCAGGGCCTCCCGTCTCAAGACCACCTGTATTTACGGCGGTGCACCGAAAGGACCTCAAATCAGGGACCTTGAGAGAGGTATGCTTATTGAGTTACTCTCACTATATAAATATTACTCAATTGCTTCAACGTCGCTTTTTATTTCTTTTTGGCATCTGTTGTATCGTTAAGGTTTTATCCATTTTGATTGTAAATATGTTTTTCCTGTTTTTGCTTAAGGTGTTGAGATTTGCATCGCTACCCCAGGTCGTCTCATTGATTTCCTCGAGTGTGGTAAGACTAATTTGCGTCGTTGCACCTATCTGGTTCTGGATGAAGCTGACCGCATGCTGGACATGGGATTTGAACCTCAGATCCGCAAGATAGTGGAACAAATTCGGGTACGTTATCCTATTTGCTTTCACTTGGAAGATAATTTACATTATTATTGAAACAATGTCAGTAAATTGTCACATCACAAACCTGACTACTAGCCTGCAGTTCTGTTCAAGATAAATATTTTGCCCATCAACCAAATTAAATAAAGACTTAGTTGATAAGGTACAAAAATGCTCCAGGAAGAGTTAAATTCGTACCCACACAAGTTGACCAAGCAACCTGCAACCGAGAGCCGGCCCTCAGAACTCAACCTGATTAACTGTTACTGATATTAAATATTCAAATGGTGCATCCCTACATTTGTTTAGCTAAATATAAGTGTTAAATTTACTTTGCATTTGCGAATTAGTGTTGACATTCTCCTTTTTTTCCATTACCAGCCAGACCGTCAGACCCTGATGTGGAGTGCCACCTGGCCTAAGGAAGTTCGTCAGCTGGCTGAAGACTTCCTGAAAGACTACGTCCAGATCAATATTGGAGCACTGCAGCTCAGTGCCAATCACAACATCCTGCAGATAGTTGATGTTTGCAATGACATGGAGAAGGAGGACAAGTGAGTAGATGATTTTCACAACTTTTAATGAGTGTGGTGCCATAAGGGTACATTTTATTCTATCCACTTTAAATTGTGTTAAATAGTTCGAGAACATATTGTTCATCAAATCTTTAATGTTTCTGTTATGACTGTACATCAGCTTTACTTACTACTCCAGTATCTACAACTCAATATGCAACACTACTTAAAATCGTAGTGTATTTTTTTCTGACAGTAGAAGCATGATGTTCAGTTTTTTGTGTCAACCCTCTGTTTTCGGCTCTTCTGTCAGACTGATCCGTTTGCTGGAGGAGATCATGAGTGAAAAGGAAAACAAGACCATTATTTTTGTGGAAACCAAAAGACGTTGTGATGAGCTCACCAGGAGGATGAGAAGAGATGGGTAAGGACCTCATACCCTTATTTTAACTCAACATTTTCCAGTTTACACTTAGGATCTGCCCAATCTAAGCTGTTGTTTCCCATTGCTTCCACTTGTTCATGAATTAAACAGAAGCATACAGAAGTATGTTGAAGCTGGGCTTTCAGTATATCATTCTCAATCTGTCTGTCACAGGTGGCCAGCAATGGGAATCCACGGAGACAAGAGCCAGCAGGAGAGGGACTGGGTCCTTAATGGTGAGATTTATAAATTATGATTTACATTTTTTTTATCCGCATCTTAGATTTCCAAAACAATCATTGTCACTAGCTGCTCTGTATTCCAGTTAACACTGATGCTATCTTTTCAGAGTTCAGATATGGCAAAGCTCCCATTCTTATTGCTACAGATGTGGCGTCCCGTGGCTTAGGTCAGTATGCCATTGATTAGAATAACTTTATTATCAGTGTTACACTTATTTTAAAGAAAGTGGTTTTGCTTTCTTTAACTTTTCTATGCATTTTCTGAGTTTTTCTCACCTTAAGGTGGAGTCTTTGTGGCAGGCGCTAGGCATGACAGTCCCAGGCCTCGAGAGGGAGAAGGATGACATATTGGAAGTGCTCAACTGGCTTGCCACCCAGTGGGCCTAGAGAGGTGAAAGCTCTTGTGTGCCAGTGATCTTCAAAAGGCTGTGTGGCTAAGCCTTTGTCTCTGATATGTTGGAGAAATACACACACATCTGTTCTCTGTCCATGGATTTCACCTGACAAATGCCATCCAGCTGTTTCCAACTCAAACGTAAAAAAGAAAAAGATATGCTTGATGCTGTGACTTTAGCCTTGCATGCTGTTGTGTTCGAGAGCGCTGTATTGCGAGTCACTTGTTTGAGATTTGGAACAATTGTTACCTTTCGGAGCTTGTATCACATAGCATGGGTGTGAGCTTGTCCAAGCTTTCAGTTGTTTTCTTTTCCCGTCAAAGTGCTGGATTTCTTGAAATGGAGAGAGCAGTTTGAAATCTCTTGTCTCTGAAAATTGATGAGACCTGGCACATGTGTTTTTAGGGGGTAGTGGGAACATCTAGTGAGAGGAGAAAGAGAGTGAGACAGCTCAAACCAAAGTTCCTCCCTCGCCTGCGTTTTATAGTCATGTCGAGACCTGCCAACGAGAGACATTTTCTCAAGTGAACACTGGCTTCTTGGAAGATCTTGCCTTGATGAGACTGATGAAGTGAGTGGGGGGAATTGTTCTGTGCTCGCTTAGGGGTCCCACAGGGTTCAATGCTTGGGCCTTTGTCATTTTTTTTTTTTTTTTGGACGGGGCCCCTGTTCAAATTAGCACTTGGTCTATTTTGTCTTGGCAAGACGTGCAGTGCGGCCTTTAATATCAAGCTTCTTTTGAGGGTGTACTGGGAAAAACATGGACCTGCAAAAATGTACCAGTCAATGGTCCTATATTGGCACGAGGAGGCCCCAGTGCATATCGTGGCCCAACTGCGTAGAAGCTCCTGGATGTCACTTGACAATTTGTGGGGGATTTCGCTGCATTGGGAAAGGACTAGTGAATGCATACTCCTTAATGGTAAGACCTAAATCCTTTTTTTTTTTTTTTTTTTTTTTTTTTTTTTTTGTCTCCCTTGGTAAAAAAAGGGAGAATGATGTCTTTCGGATCTTTTTGATTATGGTAAGCAATTGGAGTGTGCATCGTTTCTCTCTTCCCACAGTAGTATTCCCATGGAGTAGAAGTGTACACATTCTTATGTTTTAACGAGGTTCCTCCACAGCCTAATAACCACTCTTCCTCCCGCAGCAGCAGTCGCTAACTTTTCCCTTTGATCTGGCTGTTGTGGTGTGCAAAATCCTGTGTGGCACCATGTTTTGTTTTGCCACACTGCAACACTTTCACAGATGTGGAGGATGTCAAATTTGTCATCAATTATGACTACCCTAACTCCTCCGAGGATTATATCCACCGCATTGGACGCACTGCCCGAAGTCAAAAAACGGGCACAGCCTACACCTTCTTCACCCCCAACAACATGAAACAAGCCAGTGACCTGATCTCTGTGCTCCGTGAGGCCAACCAGGCCATTAACCCCAAGCTGATCCAGATGGCAGAGGACAGAGGAGGTATGATGCCATATCTCTTTTCATCAAGATTTCAAAATGTGATTTTCAGTGCTGATTAGATGGTATGTTTATTCGTTTCTCACGAGGAACTTATTTCCCATATGTTTGTGGCACACTGAAAGACTTAATCTTTGCCTTATTTAGCTGTGGGGCTTTAAACTGACCAAACACAGACCTCTCAGAAACTCTCGGCTGACTGTTGGCCTTATGTACTATTGACATGCTGTAATTAGAGATGTGATATATTGCTCGAGTCATGACAGAGTTATGAGGGGAAAAAGTAGACTTCAAAATTAGGCATTTGACTTGTTGAAACAGTCTGAACAACTCCACTCCCTCCTCACTGCTGTCTTTGTCTCCTGCAGGTCGTGGACGGGGGGGAAGAGGTGGCTACAAGGATGACCGCCGGGATAGGTATTCTGGGGGTGGGAGGAGTAACTTTGGTGGAAGTAGCTACAGGGACAGGGACAGTGATAGAGGGTTTGGCAGCGGGCCAAAGAGTACCTTTGGTGGCAACAAGGCCCAAAATGGTGGCGGCTATGGAGGTAACAGTGGTAACTCTAGTGGTAGCTATGGCAACAACAACTACAGCAACAGCAACGGACAGGGTAATTTTGGTGGTGCACCAGCGAACCAGGTGGGTGCCTTTGGTAACCAAAGTTTCCAGGGGCCCCCGCAGTTCGGGGCCATGCAGAGGGCCGCTCAGAATGGAATGAACCACCCGCCGTTCCCTTTCAGCTCTCAGCCACCACCACCACAGGTCCAACAGCCACCACCCCCACCACCGATGGTGCCCTACCCCATGCCACCACCCTTCCCACAGTAGATAAGATATACGCACAAAGTATGGAACCAACATGATTTTCATTGAGTCTTGAAATCTTACAGTATAATGATTATTATTATTATTATACCCTTTGTACTGTTTAACTTTGTTTTGCTTACAGCAGGGTTGGAATAATTCAGTAAACCCCCGAGCATTAAAGGGAGTCATAGAAGCGTCTCCTGTTGTGCAACCATGACTGCTGCACTTTTCCTTGATTGTGTTTTTGTTACATTCCTGGGTAATTTATTTTTACTAGGTAATACAGTGTTTTCAGTTTGTGGTATGTTTAAAGTGATGTTATGAAGATCATATTAAAAAAAAAAAGGGTGCTTGTGGCCCTTTGAAATAAAAATACGAAAATGGAAATCATGTCCTGTGCTTTTTGTCTGGGGAGTTTGGGTGTGAAGAAATATTACAACTGTGATTGTTTTGGTGCCTCTGAACCTGAATACAGAGTCAGGAGTAAATCATTGTAATATCAGGGGGCCTCTGTGCTGAACAAATTCTTTTAACATTAATTTAGAAGTTTCAAAGTGAGGCAGTAAGATGCCACAAAGCAACACAGTGGGGCATGCGGGTATTGCGCTAACTTGTAAGACACATTGCTGCAGAGAAATGAAAACAACACTGCACCATGGGTGTCTACACCTGTCATTTCTGAGCCACAACCTTATTCAGTTCAACTGGAAGTGCTTCATTCAGCAGCTAGGTAAAATATATTATCCTCAGGAATTTGTAGTGTTTTAACTATTCTTGCAATTAAAAAACAACCCCTATATGAATGTTTTTAGACTTATTGCAGTGTTTTTAGTCTTTTATTGACATGTAACTACCTTTATGAAAGAAATGACTAAATCCTAGCTGGCATTTTAAACCAGACAGTGGCCATAACACATCAGAAACATGTAGATTATCTTGTACTTCAAAAAAAATTCTAAAAATCATTATATATTAAAAGAAAAAAGAAAATTGCTCAATGGCACTATTTTGGTCAACTTTTTATATCAATGTGATAAGCATATCAAGTTTTTGTTTGTGTTGTTCATTAGCCAGATCCAAAATAATAAAATTGATAAATACAAGGGCACCAACATGAGTCCAAGTGAATTTAAAGACTGTAAAGCTGTCTTTTTAAACCTGGATTATTTAAGACAACGTGATGCTATGTGTAACCCGGATGTAAACGTTTTGTTTCCGGGTCGCGCGCCTCTTTTAATTCCACTACATCCGTGATGTGACCCATGTGAACTGTAAACGTTGTCCAGATGTTGTTATTGGACATAAATTTCTCTCTCTCTCTCTCTCTCTCTCTCTCTCTCTCTCTCTCTCTCTCTCTCTCTCTCTCTCTCTCTCTCTCTCTCTCTCTCTCTCTCTCTCTCTCTCTCTCTCTCTCTCTCTCTCTGTGACACTATGAGAAACTGTGAGGATCTTTAAACGCACCGACAGACACTGTATTTGTGGCGTGTCGCTGTTAGCGATAACGTGCTGCCAATGCCAGTTTTCGTGCACCGTTGAAGGAGTACCCTCAACTTTCTCTTTTTACGGGAGGTTATTTGGCAAATAAAGACTTTGCGTAAGTTTGTAGTTTAAATCTGTTCTTGCTGCAGCATTTAGTTTTTGTTTTTTGTTTTTAAAGGTACGGAAGGTGCAGCCAGATTTTCGGATGAAAATCTCAGGATTTCAATTCGCACTGACTGACATTGGACCTGTCTCTGACTTCTTCTCCTTTGGGGTTTTATGGCAGCTGTCATCCTTTAAGTTGCAGTACTATCTCTGACTTCTGTCAAGATCCTTATTATGTTAACTCACTGTGTCAGACACGTCCTATCAAGGCGTTTATCCTCTTTAAAAACCAAACACTGTTCCAGAAGACGCTGCAGCTCATCACTGACTGATGGTCTGGACCAGGTCAGGACTTTACTGCAGCTCTGCGTGGACAGACACTATATTTCCCCTGGTCAGACTAACGTGGAGCTGTTTCAGCGCGGGATGAGCTGCAGCTATGGACCTCTGGGCATGGAGCTGAGGAGAAACCTGCTGGACCAGTGGTGGCACTCGGTGACCCGGTCCAGATCTCAGGTGTTTGGGATCAACACTCTGAGCAACAGCGAGGACCAAGCAGCTGGTGGACAGGGGACACTGCGGATGGTTACATCTGAACATTTACAACAAGTACTTAATCAACAGGAGCTGAGCAAGGAGCAACTCATCCAGGAGGCAGACAAGCTCCTTCAGAGGTCCCCATCTCTGAGAACTAACTTACTTCAAGGTAAACTGTCAGCCAATGTGTCACAGAAGGTTTCTCTGTTTTCTGTGGGAATGATTTGACAATAAATGAACGGGTAGATATACTGGATAAAGATTATGACAGCATATGCTTTGGTCCAAGAAGCAAGGTGATGCCAAGCTGGCTCACCTATAAAATATGTTTAGGTTTAGGTTCTTAGGGGATAAAGATAGTATTTCAGTGGTCTAGAGGTGCACATTAAGAAGTCCTCACCATCAGATGACTGAAAAAATACAATAGAGTCAGATGACTCAGATGATGTCAGTATATTAACAATAAATTAGCACCAAGCATTGCACCAGGCAAAGACTGCAGAGAGATAAGCACAAGTGATGACTTGTCTCAATCACTAATTTTTTCACGGTTTGAACGATAAAACGTTGTTTTGATGGCCCTCGTGTGTTGTGGTTTGTTCTCAGGTGCTCTGGAGCAGTTTGTCCCCTCCTTGGAGCTGGTGAACAGGAAGTTACCGTTTGGCCTGGCTGAGACGGGTTTGTGTTTCCAGCCTCCAGGCAGCTCCGGTTGGTGAGGCTTCAAATACTCTCTGGAATCTGTGAATGTCTGTCTGTGTGTGGACAAATGTTTATGAAAGACAATATGTGGATTAAAATTATATTTATAACAGTTTCTTTAGATCAGATTTTGTTATACAAGGATAATCCTTCTTTACACTAGCTCCATAATCCTTATATATTGCTTGAGGAGTTCCTATTAAAGTCTCAACAAAGTCCAACACCACACCTTAGGGCTTTACCACCTGTTGTTCTGAATGAACCATTTCAGTTTTTCATGCAGCCCCTCCAGGATTTTTGCAAAATTGCAAGCTCCAGCAAATAACGCGGATATTGATTGAATATGCATTAATTATTGCAAAAGCAAGATCACATTTTCCAAGGCACTGCTTATAGTTTGTACTCAGAGACATTTTCTGCGGTCGCCAAACAATCCACCACTGATTGTGATTCATGTGATTTAAATGATTGGTTGCATTTATGATGATGTTCATTGCTCACTAACCAATTTAATAAAGCAAGTACTGCTTTGCCACGTGTAACAACATGCAGAAGCAGAATAATTACTATACAAAAACAGAAGCATTACTATATGGTGTGTAAGAAATGTACTATTAAAAAACAATTTATAGCTCATAAATATATGTAGTGCTGCTGTAATTTTGATATGCTGGTTGTAATTTTTCTGTCAGCCCAGCTGAGGCCACCCAGACATCTCTTGTGTGGTTCTGCTCTCCTCGAACCTCTTCACAGTGGCTGGATCACTGGACACGACAGAGGCTGAAGTGGTGGAGGAAGGTGAGTAATTTAAGGCTGAGTCTCCTCAAAATATGACAGTTGGATAAAAACACATTTAAAACAAATAAGACCCACATGAAGTATTTCCGGTGTACAATACAAAACATAGAACTGACATAAAAGTTTTTTTTTTTTTTTTTTTTTTTTTTTTTTATCATTTAAGGCCAAATTGGTTTTAACTTGAAAAGAACAAAAGGTGAAATAAGTATTGTTGTTGCAAGAACGAGGAAAAAGGCAAACTGAATATAATCTAGAGGAACATGCTTGTACATATTGCTGTTTTTTTTTTTTTTTACAAGGATATGTAAAAGATTATCGCACACTGGTACCATTTTCTGGAAGGACATGGCTCTAATATCTCTGCTGTTATGTGCCTCATTTCTTGACAATCGAGGTCAGAGGTCTAAAAATCCCATGCTGTGTTTTTCAGTAATCACTCTTTACCATCATATTTATTTGTGAATAAAGTAAAATAACTTTACCTAAACTTTAAATTCCCTCTCAGAAAACTGTTAATGATCATCAATACTGAGATCACAGAAGTTTTGAGGATGACATTGGTTCAAAAGTTGATGAGAACATTATTATTACTAATTCATATCAACTCACATCTTCCCTTTGTTTGCCTCTTGTCTTTCAATCTGTCCTTGTCCAGTTTGCCCTGTCCCCATCCAACTTCAGCAGCAGTGAGGTCCCACAGGAAGAACTCGAAGAGGTGGCATCTCGTGGCGTGAGGATCATCTACAATTTCCCTTGGGGACAGGAGTTGCTGGAGACACTGTGGAGCCGTGGAAACACAGAGCTGCTACACACACACAAGGGAGTTCGATCTAAACTGCAGGTCAGCCTGCTTCATTTTTGTACTGTTTTAGTGTGTGTGCTTTCTGTTATATGCCTGCATTCAGCCGCTACATTGAACATATTTAGTGTCGCAGTTGCAGGACTTCGGTAATGTCGATGATGTTTCTCTGGTATGGGATAATACTCGGTTAACTGAGTCAGCTTTACTATTTGTTTCAAATGTATTGCAACACCAAGTCAAAATGTCTGCAGTGAAAAAGGGCTGTATTCCTCATATAATCCCACTTGACTAAAATGTGTTTTATTTTGAGACATTTTGACTCAGTTGTTGTTACTTAAACATGATAATCAACTCTATGATCAGAGACACAAGCTGCTGTTCACCACTGTTGTTGCTTCTCTTCAGTGTATTCACATGCAGTGTTATGTAAATTTGCTTCAGTGTCGAGACGGACGAAAGTCGGTTCCTCATGTTGTCTCTGTGACCGGGAACGTGGACCGCGGGGTTATGGCTTTCCTGTCCAACTCCCTCAGGCAGCTAAAGAGAGAAGATGGGAAGCAGAAGCTGCAGCAGAGGAAGGTGAACAGCTCACTGCGCATGAAGAAAACAATGTCAGCAGGATACACATGGCTTGATTTATCTCTATTTCTTCTATTTTATTATGATTCTGAAGGTTCTGAAGTTGCATCCAGTTTTGGCTCCAGTCAAAGTGGCTCTAGACATCGGCAGGGGAGCCACTATGGAGCTGAGGCAGGCAAGAAAAACATGTAGACTTCAGTGATTCTTAGATTTTTTTTTTTCTTGTCTTTCAAGTTACTTTGATCTGTGTGCAGTGAGCTCGTATATTGTGTGGGTGTGTGTCAAAATTTATTGACGAGTATTTGAATATATTTTTAGATTTGTGAAGGCCTTCTGCTGGAGTTCCTGGAAGCTAAGATCTCTGCATGGCCTGGATATCTTGAAACGGTGCCAACATCAATGGAGCAGCTGAATGCCAAGTAAATATGTTGTGTTGATGCCACACTGTTACTCAGCTCTTAAACCCACCGTGCACACCATATTGCTCATTAGTAGCAATATAGACATCGTTCACTTGCTACGCACTCATGTATGTGTGTTTCTGTGTTGATGCATTGCAGGTATGATGAGATGGGAGTTCTTTTCACTGTGGTGATCGGTGAGAGCACGTTGGAGAGCGGCCTCCTTCAGGTCCGCAGAAGAGACACAACCATCAAGGAGACCATGCACATCTCAGAGATCAAGAACTTTCTATCCAGATACATTTCTGCTGCCGACAACATCTGAGGGTACTTTTTGTTTAGCAAACTAAAAAGACACTGAATATTGTGCTGCCTCAGATTTGAATCCCTTATGGTACATCGAAGAGTCTGGGGCTCGTTGCGTGGATTTCTTCCTCCGAACAGTGTTTATTTAAAATACTTAATGTGAGCCAGCTAAGGATTGTCGATGTTTTTTGTGATTCGGTTTATGTGGCTCATTGATAGCTGTTCTTTACCTTATCTGGAAGATAAAGAGACTATTTGGGAAGTCGATGTGCACACACCCAGTGTGTACGTACAGCCCACTTTTTATTTAACATAACTTTTATTAGACATCCTACAGCATCCTCTGAGTACAGTCAGGACAAAGAGGAGGATATGTCTTGATCAGGTCTGTCTGCACAGTTATGTTCACACTGAAGGTCATTTTTGGACTAATGTCTGGAGTTTATTTCTGTTTCACTTTCTATTAAAATATACAGACGTCTCTTTATTATGGATATTATTGTTGTGTGTATGTCATCGTGCTCTGGTGGTTGTAGATTAGTTCATTATCAGTGGTACTCTTGAGGTTAAAAGATCGTTGTTGATACTGGAAACCACAGTTAAGACCACATTACTAGATTTGTTTTAATGTTTATAATTTTCCTGGAGGCCAAACAATACATTCTTCCAAAGTAAGGTTCATCTTTCGTCAGTATTTTCAGTAATGAAAGTACTTACATCGGAAGAGATGACTTTCCTCTGAGAAACCTGCAGAGTGGACGTACCGCCAAATCTCGCGAGGATTGCCCTTTCGCCCCGCCCTTCGCCCCTCCCCCTCCTTCGCCCCGCCCCTCGCCGTCATTGGTCCCAGACTTCTCTTCCCACTGAGCATGTGTGTGTGTGTGCGCGCCGCTTAGCCGTTAGCATTTAGACATGGCCGCCGAAAAGCAAAACGAAGCTAAAGTTTTCCGCTTGGACGAAAACAAAGAAAATTTACAGGATGGAGGACTTGGACTGGAGAGTATCCTTCACCACAGGAGTTGCTAAGTGGTTGTTTTCAGCTTTCACTCAGCGAGTCTGTTTCAGATCAGAAGCTAATGTTAGCGTGCTAGCTAGCTCGGTCAGAGGATAACGTTAGCTGGCGTTATTAGGCTACGTGTCATAGTGAAGCAGGCTGTCAGCAGAAGGCAGGAAACACTGATTTATATGCATTTACACAGGTTTTTGTCCGAGGACATGATGTAAACCAAGCATGCTAGTTTCTGTATGGTACTAAAGACATGTTACTTTGTTCACTTAGCAGCTATATATCCGTTTATTAAACATATCACACAGTCTGGGTTCATACATTTACTGACACAGTCAACCATGAGTATGAATGCCAAATAGTTCTCCCGAGTCCCATGATGTGGTGGATAAGGTTGTCCCTTAACACCGAACCTCAGTCCTGCAGATCATCAAGGAGTCCCAGCAGCAGCATGGCCTCAGGCACGGAGACTACCAGAGATACAGGTGAGCTACTTCACATGATCCATACACCTGCACTGACTGGCCCAGAGCCGAGAGACAGAGATGAGTTCAAACTGTGTTTCCTCCATTTAAAGAAATACATACTGATATTCAGCTTCTGGCGGTGACTACTTTTTTTTTTCTCTCTCTAAATATCTGAAGATATTACAGAAGTTATTGTGGAGACCAAATGTACTTGGACTGTGACAAAAGACTGCATGGAAAGCCCTGCTGCCATGTGGTCCAGATTACACAGTGGTAGTGATCAAATAACGCTTTGATTATGCAGTTAGGCATTTAAGGGGAGGATACGTTTATGGCCTAAATGCAGTCTAAATATAACAGCTGTGTGTGTTCACCACATTTTCATATATGAGGGAGGTAGTACAACACCATCTCTTACTGCAGCCGCATATGTAAACTTATCATTGACTGAACTAGCACCTCTTGGGCAGTGTCATCAAAATCTGCATATGCATTGGGATGGTAGAATTTATGCTGAGTAGTTATATATACTTGGGTTTGATTGTACGGGTATACCTTCAAGAGTTTTGTCACTACTTTAGCTGTCTTAAAGTGGCTCAGATATTGGCAGGTGTTTATGAGACTATTTAGGATCACAGTCTTTCAAAGAAAATACCAGAATTATATTGGTAAAACTAATTTTTCTGGCTGGTTTTCCTGATATGAAAACATCAATGTCAGCATATTAATGTGCTGTAGTGTAACCATCTGTGTGTAAATATTTCCAGGGGCTACTGCTCTCGTCGCCTGCGACGCCTGCGCAAGACTCTTGGCTTCAAGATGGGCAACCGACACAAGTTCGTTGGGAAGAAAGTTACCGTTGAAATGCTTTCTGACAACAGGTGAGGAATGGACTGTCTGAATCAGACATTCATGTGCAGTTAAAGGGTTGATGTTATGGAAGAGCTCGCGTGTAGTGGATACCGATTACGTACACACACATATGTCAGACAGGCAATAATGCCGCAAGGTGTTGTGGCTTGTTGCTTTTACATAAAACACGAGTCTGGTTCGGCTTTGGTAGATATTGCTGATTAACCACAGAATTCAGTTTTTGAATGTGTTTACTAAAACATGCCACCAAACGACTGAAGCGTCTACCTCCCTTCTTCAGGTATCTTCTGCTGGTTTTGATGGAAGCAGAGCGTGCGTGGAGCTACGCCATGCAGCTGAAGCAGGAGGCCAACACAGAGCCGCGTAAGCGATTCCACCTGATGGCTCGACTACGCAAGGCTGCGAAGCACAGCGAGAAGCTGGAGAAGCTCTGTGAAAGCTCCCGTGTCGATGCTAAGACCAAACTGGAGGCACAGGTACACCTACAGAGATCAGCCCACGTTTAGAGACATGCAGATGTATAGCATAAAGGGTGGACTTGTGCAAAAGGATTCCAGCCTCAAAGGTCCAAAAGTTTTCTAAACTTTTTTCATATTGTCCTTCAGCCGTATTGTATGAAACGATATGTAACATATTGTTACACTTGATAAGCTGTGTCAGATTTGTCTTGTTCTCACAACAGCCTCTAATTATGTCTAATGTTTTTGTTGCAGGCCTACACAGCGTACCTGACTGGCATGGTGGAGTTTGAGCTGCAGGAGTGGAAGCTCGCCATGGAGGCCTTCAACAAGTGCAAGTGAGTTTTAACATCTCTTCAGTGTTCCAAGTACTGTGGCAGAATAGGTGAATGTATGTTCAGTCACCACTTTGTCCTGCTCAGAAAACCCTCCATTTTTGACTTGCCCTGTCTTCTTAGGACCATCTACGAGAAACTGGCCAGTGCGTTCACTGAGGAGCTGGCAGTTCTATATCGTCAGCGTGTTGACGAGATATCTCCCAACATCCGCTACTGTGCTTACAACATCGGTGAGCACCACCTTAGTGGCTCTTCTCAATATCATTTAGAGCCATCCTGAGATTTTGTTGACACACCGCACATGTCCCAGAGCCCCACTCATCCTCCACACTCACACTAACTGTCTGATTGCAGGTGACCAGAATGCCATCAATGATTTGATGCAGATGAGGCTGACTGGAGGAGTAGGAGGCATGATGGCTGAGAAACTTGAGGTGAACATAAAGCAGTCATTAGTCTGCTTGTATTAGTTGATGATACCTAATATTACCAAAGCGCACACACACACACACACTCCACAAAGAACACTACTTACTGCTAATACAAAAACAGGCAAAATTGTGTAATCATGGGTGAACTCCTAAGATGTCGTTTTATACTTAACAAAATGTAATTAAAAAAAATAAATGTATATTTTTTATTTCTCAGACCTTGATCACTCAGGCAAGAACCAAGAAGGCGGCCACCATGAGTGAGGTGGAGTGGCGAGGACGGACGGTGCCCGTGAAGATCGACAAGGCCCGCATCTTCCTGTTGGGTCTGGCAGACAATGAGGCCGCCATCGCTCAGGTCAGTTTCTCATCTATTTCTGCTTTTTAGAGCACATACAACTAATGTTGCGTTCGATATGAAGCCTTGTTGTTAGACGCTCTTTATATCCTATATTACGTGCCAGCACCTGATAAAAAAAAAAAAAAAAAAAAAAACGTTCCCCTAACCGTTGTCAAGTAGAGCATACCGAATAAACAAACGTGTGAACAAGTCAGCTTATGCAGACATCCACTGTCGTATAAACAGAACCACATACACTGCTCTAAGTATAGACACACACGTGTAATCACACTGTTGTTGCATGTGAATCCCCCTCAGTCTCTCCGTTTCATTCTGTCTCTTCCCTCAAAAATATCATAAAAAGGTAACAGTTAACAGAGTTAAACAGTTTATATTCTTTTACTAAGTTAGTCATCAAAGTCATTAGTTCATGCTGCATCAAAGGGCAGACCAGTGTTAATGGTCCCACCACTCATTACTTAACACTGTAGATCTTTGTGCTCAAATGCCCCTTTTGGACTAAATGTTCATTACTGCTTTGTTTGTCCGTGATAGTAAAGAGAATTGAACCCTTGTTCCCCACAGTCGCATGTCTTCAACTACGCTCAGTGAGCATTAACACATCAACTCCTCTGCAAGTGTGACAAAGCTTCAAATAACAAAAATATACCTCAGCTGAACACCCTTTTTTATTTTTTTTTAATTTATTTTTTACAACAGTCATTGTAATTCCTACATTTTTCAGTAGGTGGCACACTCCTCTATACACTGTCACACGTCCCCTCCCTGCCACCACCATTCATTCCTCCCGTTTTCTTGTGTCTGAAGGCAGCCTCCCGCAGACACACCTAATCACACCCACTGCCACTCAGGTCTCTGGCATGCAGCCTCTCTCATTACACATGCATTCTGTGCATTTCAGCCCACACATCAATTCAGGACAACACCCAGCAGGTTTCTGTGGACAGCTTAGTATTATCATCTCTAAACACCGTTCATTTTCAAATGGACCCTTTTGGGACCCGACTGTAGCGTCACAAGTCTTTGTTAAGCTAATGAAGGCTGTGATTGAATGTTTAGCACTTTGAAGCTGCCCATTGTTATTACCGTTTCCTTTTATTTTCTTGGTGTTGAACACGACAATGTGATGTCCTAGATGATTAAACAGAGTCAGAGTATGTCACACCAGCACCTTAAATGTCCCTGCCTGCTACATCTGATCTTCAGCTGTTGGCCTCTGGGGACAGAAAAGAGTATGTTGGGCCAAACTTCAATCCTCGTTGAAGCGCCTCCTTCTTGTAATCTGTTTATCCATCTCAGCCTTCACAGCAAAGGATGCTCAACGGGTTGAGCTGGTTATACCAGACCTTACCAGGGTGGCACAAGTGTATAGCCCTTAGTAAAGTCATCCCTGTGGGTTGGTTAGAACAGCTTTAAGAGCCATCGATTATCACTACAAGGAATTTTCTTGTAACGTCGATCGATATTTCTTCCGTTGTTAATTTTCTCTTTTACGGTAACCCCACAAAGCTTCTTTTCAACATGACCATACAGTGATACATCCTGCAGATTTCTGAAAATATCTCAGGGTAACACAGGCTTGTTGTGTCAGTGTGTCGATGAAAGAAAGGTTTGGTGAAGAAGAATCCTGTCATTTACAAAGATCTGAACCCTGAAACTCCACAGTGTCTAATTGGTGATGAGTTATGATGCAGGAATGTATCCGCAGCCTGCCGGGCCACATACCTGCGTCTCTCCCCCCGTTTGCCAAACTCGTATTCCTGGTGTAACTGTTGCACTTTGTATCACTTTGTATGAATACCTGAAACATTTTTTTTATTAGCCTTATAATCTGGAAATGGAAGCATGGGGGAACAGATTCGATTAGGGCAGCTGCACTGTCGTTTTCATTTAACCAAGTTTTAGTTAACAACATAAATCCAAGGGTTTTCTTAATAATATAATCATTAGCTATTGATTACCTGCCAGCCAGAGACCTGATATTTAATATAGCTTCTAAATACATTTTCAGATACAATCTGTAGAGTGAAATTAGATAAAGGAGTTGTGCTCTTTAAGTACACTCTGTTCATCCTGCTACGATGTGTTTGACCACCAGCTTCTTAAGATCACCGGTATGTTTAAGAAAGCAGCACGGGGACCGTGCCCTCTCTTGTAGACGCCTCAATGAGGATGTCGTTGGTTGTTGCTGTTTAATAGCTCATCAGTTTGACTGAGCTGCAGTGTGGCAGCTTTAATTAACTCCTTGTTGGTGACTGTAGGGCTGGGTGCCAAAAATATTCGATACCAATACCTTGGACTTTGATACCGGTTCCTGAACAACACTTTTTGCTGTACCAATTTTATATAATTTATTTTAACAAAACAAAAACATTACATTACACATTATGGAACAAATCTTCAGTTTTCATGCATTTTAGAGGGGAAGAGTGAAACAAATGTTATTTTCTGTAGCTACAATTTACAGATCACATGCTCCCAATAGTTTTCTGACCTTTGAACTTATCCAAACATTTTTGTTTGCATATGGCATCCCAAGTAGTCTGTATCCATTGACGTTTGAATGAAACCCATTAGCGATTTTTACAGTTCCAAAAGATAATGAATTTCTCAACAATGTCTAATCTGTGGGTAGGGCACTTTGATGTCAGACATGTATTCAGGCCAAAGGAGTCTGCTAAAATATACAGGTTTTCCAGGTCTGTGATGAGATGCTCTACATTTGAAATAGTCCAGTGTATAGAAATCTGTATAAAAGTCATGTAAAGCTGTGTCTAATACGTAAATCTACTTGCAATATTAATACAGTAGTTGAGGTTGAAATGATCTGTCATTATGAGGGTGATGCATTTTTAACAACACAATTCCATAAACCTCAGACAGTATAATACAAATTTTACCAGCCTACAAAGGATTGTGCTTGAACAACTAGCCTGGCTGCGCCGACTATGACTCACGCTGTGAAGCAGCCACTCTGAAGGGCAGACCAGTCAGCAAACAGTGTCTGTGGTTAACCGAGTCTGTCCCACCCCTCCTTCACTGTGATTGGATGGCTGGTGACAGTGACAAGCACAGTGCTAATATTTTTCCAACTGTCATTGACTGGAAAAAGATCGCCACACATTAAACATTCAGTGCAGAATAAATGCCCAGCACTTCGTCAAGTTGCTGGTGTTTATTTAAACAATTAGAACAAATATGCGGTACTCTGGTTCGCACCAGGCTATCCACTTCCAGCCAGCACAGTGAAAGCTGCATGTCAACAGAGCAGCACAAGCAGCAGCCTTCTGACTGTGTCTACACAGGATGCGTTCAGGCACAGTATTGAGTGTACGTTTTGGTGGCGCTCAGAACCCAAGACTGTCTTGAAGGCTGCGTTTTGAAAACCAAAGAAAATGAACTTGAAGTGTAATAATGTGGTGCTGCAACACCAGCATGGACAGCTGAACTGATTTAAATAGAAGTTTAGCTGTTGTCCGATACATTTGAGATGGAAACACACAGATGAAACGCCTCTCATGCACACCAGACTTTTGGTGTAATGTTACCTTACACTCAGAAGATCTTTTTAATGTTGCAGTTAAAAATATGAACTAAAAGTCCTTTGTAGATCTGAATTAGTGTTTGTGTTGTGCAGGCAGCTAATGAGGAGACCAAAGAGCATCTGTATGAGACCCTGCTGGCCGAGTGCAGAGACACCATCCAAGCTGTGAGAGAGGAGCTCAAGAGTGAGGCGGTAAGATACACCAGGGTAGAAAGTTTGACAGCTGATATATTTACGTGGATGTTGTGATGACTTGAGTTTAAAATTTTTTTTTTTTTTAAATGACCTAGATGTCTGTTAACGATTCAGCCATCAGTTTGACGTACAGCCTGTGAGCGGTAAAGACGGCTAACATTAAAACAGGAATGTGAAACGGTTTGACCTATCTCTGTAGAAGCAGCGAGAGAGGGTCTCTGATAATGACAGTGGAAAGGTGTCCAACCTCCAGTTCCTGCACAGGTAAAAGAAATGAAATGCAACTTCATCTTAATGTCATATTTCAGTGTATTTGTGCTGGTAAACACCAGGATCAGACACATTTAGCTCCTTTGAGACGGTCTGTGTCTTAAATTAGACAACCATAATCCATGGCTGTGGCAAACGGCTCAAATAATTATTTTTCCAATTAAAGTTGAGTAATTTTTTTTTACATAATTTCCCTCCTTCCTGCTTCAGAGCCCAACTCCCAAAGATTTTCGTTTTACTCTCGTATAACTAATCCTGACTTTTGAGGGGCTGAAATCAGAATGTTTAAAACATTACTGAAAGGATTAGATATCTGCTGATCGACAAGCCTGTTATAATCTGTTGGGTTGGGTCATTATTGGGCTGAATGTTTTGTCTAATCCTGGCATAAAAAAACCTTAAAGAGAATGTGTCAGGCCTATAATTTGTTTGAATGTAGAGAAAAAAAACATGGACTGCATTATAATTTGATGACTCGGACCAAACTGTTTAATGACAGATTACAGAGAATGCAGACTGTGATAATGAAACATCCATTTCTGACTGAGACTTCTCTCTTCAATACGTGAATAACCGATGTGCTGCTGCTCTCCTCCCACAGTTACCTGACCTACATCAAGCTGTGTACGTTGGTGAAGAGGAATGAGAGCATGGCTCATACTCTGCAGGCTAAACTGAAGGAGCCCGAGGCTGACGAGAACAAGAGGGGGCCCCGTCCTCAGGATCTCATCCGCCTGTATGACATCATCCTGCAGGTAAATACCTGGAGGATGTCATGGATATCATGATCTTTTTTTTCATGATAATGTCCTGTCTGTTTGTAGAGTGGTTGCTCTGCCTTGTTTTCTCGCCATTGAACATAATTCCCTACTGTCAAGTTACCAGTTTGTCAGTCACACACAGTTTCTTTCAGCCGGATGATTTAATGTGTGATCTGTTCCCAACAGTGCATGAATGTGTACTTCGCTTTGTTTGCTCTTTTAATTGTCACCTTCTTTTTCTCCTCTTCATTTCTTCACACGTCTTTCTTTCCCACCACCTCCTCTGTTTGTCCGACTCTGCAGAGCCTGGCTGAGCTCTCCACCCTGCAGGGTCTGGAGGACGACCACACCTTCCAGAAGGAGGTGTCCCTCAAGACGCTCGTCTACAAGGCCTACAGGTCAGACACTGTCGTTTTTGAAGTGCTTTGTCTGCATCTTCTAATTAAAGACTATCATTAAAATTGAAAGTCTGTACTCTTATCTGAAAAACAGACATGCTTCTCACCTTCATTCATGTCTAATTTCAGATAATGAAACCCTCTGTAGTTTGTTTGATACGTACGTTTTCAATTAATTTCTCCCTTGCAGGTGTTTCTTTATAGCCCAGTCTTATGTGCTGGTGAAGAAGTGGAGTGAGGCACTGGTGCTGTACGAGAGGGTGTTGAAATATGCCAAGGAGGTCCAGTCCAAGGCCAAGAGCCTCAACAACATCCTCAAGGTTGGTACTAACACACGAGCACACAGTAGCACTATTACCTCTACTATTTATAAAAATGACCCAATGATCCTTATTGTCCATCATGAATTTCTGTAGGATCTCCCTGATGTCCAGGAGCTCATTGCTGAGGTCAATGCTGAAAAATACTCACTTCAAGCTGCTGCCATTCTGGGTGAGAGCACCTTCTCCACCAACAGTTTGCTCAGAGGCCTCTTTTTTATTTTTTTATTTTCTATTTTTAGATATTTCACCATACAAGAAACCATTAGCCTCATTCTTCTCTGTTGTGATTGGTCCTCTGTATAATATATAAATATGTTTGTGTTTCAGACACTGACGAGACTGCTGAAGTTCCTTCTCAACAGCAGGTGAAGGACAATACGGTAAGAGGACAAAACCAAAAGACACTTCGCACGGATAGGATAAATATTGTAACGACTAACTCCCAATAAAACCACCGGTCATTTTTTACAATCTATTTGTGTGTCAATGAAAGGAACTCTGTTCCAGTCAGCTTTGTATGAGATGACAAACCCAGATATCACGCCAGCCTGTAATACACTCTCAGTCCACTAGAGGATATAGTACTAGTGTCTCTTTTGCCTTGCTTGGGCTGGAAAAAACAAAGTTACATTTAGAAAACCAAAACTGCCCAGTAAAGGTTATTAAAACATGTCACTTTGTGTCCTGGGTGTTCTATCCATCCAAACACCCCCAACATACCTACGTAAATGGGCTTAAGCACTTTTTACTTCGTCGCACAACCTCCATCACAAAGACCTGTGACATGCAAGGCAAGGCCAACCATCACTCTGATGCAGTATCCTGTAGTTGGTGGATGTGTTGCATGCTTTAGTGTGATACTAGATGGGATATAACACTGATGTGAAAGTGGTTTTGATGTTCTCATTTAACTCTTTACAACAAAATAAATATACATAGTTCACAAAATGTTGAACGATTTCTTGAGAATTCAACACCAAATTACAGACCGAAGAACTTTGATAAAACAAGCTAACAACATCACTGTGCTTGCAAGTTAACGGGTAGCTCGCAAGCGACTGGTTGGGTGCGTGTTTTTATCATACATTTTTTTTATCGTTCACATAAAAAAGCTTCTTCAGCTGGTTTAGTGAAGCTCAGCTATGTGAATAAATGTTACAGAGCTACACGAGTAGCTCTCGGACACTTTCATTTTGTCAAAGTAGCTCTCTGAGGAAAAAAGTTTGGAGACCCCTTGTTTACATTAACTTTCAGTTCTTTCTGACTGGAATATGCTAACTTTCTCTCCACTCATTCATGCAGCCCCTCTGTGACCGCCTGGAAGTCTTCCGCCTTGACCCGGCTCTTGTGGGGAAGCAGCCCAATCTGGTCCAGTTCCCCCCTGATTTCCAGCCAATCCCGTGCAAGCCCCTATTCTTTGACCTTGCTCTCAACCACGTGGCCTTCCCACCGCTGGACGACAAGGTGGAGCAGAAGGGCAAAGGCGGCCTCACTGGCTACATCAAGGGCATCTTTGGCTTCGGCAGCTAAACCAAACCCCCAGCTTTAACCTCCACCTGAGAGTTTACCACAACCAACCAAACTTGGGTCAGTTGTTAATTAGCACCATTTCAGTTCCTTTTAATGTTTGAATTATTTTTTTTGTGCCTATGTGCAAAATGGGTGGAGTTTGCAGTCCTTTCGAAGGCAGAGTAATCTTCAATAAGATTATAGTAAAGTAATCACATCAATTTCAAGTAGCAATATGACCCAAGTCCACCTGCCACCTTTGATAATACGACCAGGCTGCATGGGTTCCTAAGCATAGAGACTCCCTCCTTAATTAGAGCAATGGAGGTGTCTGCAATTTTTCAATTTCGACCGGTTCCCAGTGCTTGTTATGGACAGTTACAGCCAAGTTGTCAATCTCAAAATATAGTCTGAGTAAACTATAAGCCATTTTGCTGTTGTTAGCTGTTTTTTTTTTTCCTCCAGTGTTATTGAAGCGCCTTTACGTAGTTTTCTCATTTTTCTCATTGTTTTTTTAAACCCCAAATTTACAAAGTGCAGTTTTACCTCAGCATCTACATGAAATATCAGACATCATCCTGTGACCTGCAGCTTGACAAACTCCAGCGGATGAATTGTATCAATCGTCAGACTTTCAAGACTTGAGCTGCGTCCTGTTTCTTCCCTTCATCTTTGCTCTCTCCTACTTTAGACTTGAATTCGATGCCAACATGTGATTCAAAACTTCTGTCAAATCACCATCTTCTCTTTCTCCACATTGATGTTCAACAAATGCTCCCATAACACCCTGTGGACAGCTGGTGGCTTCTGGTGTGCACGTCAGTCATTTTGCCGTCGCCTCTCTGGGCAGAAATGGTTGTTTGAAGAAATGTGACAAACGGGCATGAACAGAACAATGAATGACAAAGACATGAATCACTGGGTGAAATTTTTGTTCTACTTCAAAAAACTAAATCTGGATAGTCCCGTGTTTTTGATTTGGCTTCACTCAGTCGTCAGTCTTAATAGGTACACAGCTAAAATGAATGCAGTCCAATCCTAAAATACAGGGTTTAATGTTCATTAATATGTCATTTATAATGTTTATAAGTTTTATGTTTGAGAGAGTTGCTGATTTAACTGATAATTTTGGAGGATGTAGTTTGTCGTGCTGTTAAATTGAGGAGGTGTTTGTACATCATTGATCCTGGGGGTGGGGGGGTGTACAAAAAAAACCCACCTTTTACTTTTACAGAGTACAATTTCACTAGCGTTAAGTTAGGATATAGTTTCTGTCTGGACCATGTATGAAACATTAAAGGGCCTTTATTTTGAAACGCAAGGCGTTCATTTTATCAGGTTTGATTTTCCTCGCCTGTCATGGTAGAGCCACACGAACTCGCACAGTTCATTGATCCACCGCAGCGCAGAGACCAACCCTGTTAACCTCGCTGGAATAATTCATTAGACACAGCGTGAACCGATGTGATGGAGTCGAGCCCGACGGTCAAAATTAGGCTCGAGGGAGCAAAGATGAGTCATTTTGTTGAACACCTGTTGGATATAGAGCAGGGTACCGAGATCAGTTCTTAAATGGTCACTCGAGACGCTTGTGGAGGCGCTTTCTGTCGCTAGGTGTGAACAGACTTGCGTCCACCGGTCCACTTATGGTCAGATCACCTGTGTTAATGCCAGGTGTGACACAGCGGCAGACACTCGCATCTGAAGGTCTCGGTGAAGGTGAAGGTTGCAGTGCGACCAATTCATGAAAGTTGGATTTACTGCGGGACTGTTGTATCATACTACATTAGTTTTAACTAGGTGTCCGTAATAGACTGGTAGATGGTTGTTATGATGCGTGACAATTGCAATCAAACCTACGATCATGTCAAACAAGGGGCCAACTGCTTCGACTCATCGAGCACATCTGTGAACATCTGTCAACATCTTTATATTTTTAAGCCAGATGTTTTCTACAGAATACCTGTTGCTGCTGGATGATGTCAAGTGTCGCTCATCAGACTGTAATTAATATCTTCTTTTTTTTTTCCCATGGTTTTATGTAGATGTATTTTTTTATTTACAAAGGAGGGCAGTAGACATAAAGACCATTTTTAGCAGCCTCTCATTCATCACACCACCACGCCTGTCTGTCTGTCTTGGGTAGGACTGAAATCTTTTCATCACGGATGACGTGTCTGTGGATGTAGAATGTAATGCTAGAAAAATCTTTTGTTTTCTATTGTTTGCCAGTTATAATGCTGACTCATGTCTTCGTTCCACACCAAAGCCGCCTGTTTCCTCTGATCCTTAAGGGATCTGGTTTTCCTGTGATACCTGGTGACACACTAGGACTGTAGGAGTGTCACTCACACATTTAAAAGCCACTTTTATTTATATAGCACATTTTAAAACGACAGCAGTTGACTGCTTTGCTTTGCAGTGATGGCAGGTGGATTATCAATATTCACATACATGAGTAAAAGGAATAAGTTTGAGTTACAAGCAGGACTCATCATACACATCATACCCAAGGTGAAACCGAATAAATACACAAAAGACAAGACTACAGTGGAAAATTGGATGAAATGATAAAATCAGCTGTTCTGATTACTAATTTTTATTCTATGTTTTGAAGTTCTTCATTTTCTTTTCCTTCTTTTTTCTCAGTGTTTTATGTTAAAAGATTAAAAATGGATGTGCCGGAGCAGTTCCAGCACTTTACCTCGATTAGCCTGGAAAACAATTAGTCTCGATCAATGATTTTTGAAAAGAAACAGTAAAAGAAGAGAGAACTTTCACGATGGGAATGTATGATTTCATTCATTTTCCAGGCCTATAATTAAAATATATTTGCACCAAACACTGTTTTCTTGACATTCTTCATTGATTTCTTCTCTGGAAAATAATCTTCCCTTCATTTCTGCGAGGTCAAAGACTCAACATGATCGCGATGTGGCTTCTTCTCAGATTTCTTTTAGAGTTACTTTTAAAATTTCACGTATTATAAAGTACATTTCTGAAGAAAGACATGGAGGATGTGTGTGGCTGTTCAGTAGCACCTCTGTCAAGATGTAGGTGTGTAAGTGGGAGTGCGTAGGATGCCTGAGCAGGGTGTGAATGTGTTCAGGTTTACTTTTTGTGTGTGCATTTTTTATTAATATGAATAATTACATAGGTGTGTGTATTTGAGTCACTCTCAACATGCCATACAATTGCCACTTTGCATTTTGACGTCAACATCAAAGAAATGAGTAAGTAAATCACACACACACATACACACCATCCTCTATCTGATGTGTTATCTGCTGCCTGTTATCACTGTCCTACACACACACACACACACACACACACACACACACACACACACACACACACACACACACACACACACACAATGTGGATGGGAGACACAGTGCGGTCTTTATTTTGCTGCTATGGTGACGAGATGAAAGAGGTCAATTTCTTCACAGTTCCAACAAATTTAAAAGCAGGGTTGAGATGTGACACGTCTGACCTTTAACACCCATTAACATCTAAATGTACAGCTTTGGTGTCAACAACTAAAGGACGTGTTGCCATGACATTCTGTACAGACATTCACTACGCAGATGATGAACCCTGCTGACTGAAATAAGGTTTATATTTTTGGTGCAGACGTTCATGTCCCTACTCAGGACGGGTTGTAATAACTTGGGTGATCTCCTTTTTCCATCATCAGTTCACTTTTTGAACTTTTTTTTTTAATGCTTGAGACTCTTTGACTTTTGGTTTTCCCACCATTGTCCTTCAGGCTCTCAAACAGTGTCTTCAGAGACAGCTGGGGATTCAGTGCTTTGCTCAACAGCTTATTCTAACAATCATAAATGTAGGTGTTTGAAAGTACCCTCATTCCCTCTCCCTTCCACCATTACTACAGATTCAAATCTCCATTTTTCTGGGAAAGGGTTTCTCGCATATTTTATCATGAACAGGAAAATTAGCCTTCCTTCTATTCATCATTTTCAGCAGTGTTTTTTTTTTCTTTTCAATTTTGATATTTAAGGTTAAAATATTTCATCACTTGGGAGTACTCATATATATGTTAACACCAGATAGAGTATCTGTTTTTCCAGACAGGTGGCCGCACCCAGAGAAAGCGATTGGACCAATCAAAAATGTGTGCTTTCGCAACTCTGCTGCAAAGAAAGCTGTCCGGCTGCATTCCTCGCAATGACTTCCCATTGTTGACATGCTTCAGAGAGACGCCCTGATCCTAAATAAATTGCACGTCTGCAGATGCTGCACAGGAGACTTTTGCGACAGATGGAGACGTCTTTAATCACCAACACTGATATATGAAGGTATTATGTAACTCGTCGTTGACTAGACACTGTCTGTGTTTGGAGTTTATCTTAGCCCTGACTGAAGGTTAATACAGAGTTGAGTCAGGGTGACAATGAGCATGAATCAATTCCTAGTGTTACATTCAATGTTAAATACTAAAATTGGATGAAATCAGAGGGAAAATAGACAAAAGTTGAAAGAAAATAAAGTAAATATGGTTTTGTTCGATGTAATTTGTGAACTAAAGAGAGGCTACTATCACCTATGTAGTTAGTAATTTAGTGTTCACTCTCCACATGAATAATCAGCTGTATACCAACATTATAATGCACTTTTAAAGTGTTTCTTATTATTTTGGGGAAATTTTATGCCTTTATTCGATAGTGACATACAGATATGACATGAAACAAGGTGAGAACAACGCAACCTCATTTAGTGACATGTTTTCTTCACTTATTTGTCAGATTTGGATTCCCTCATTGCTTGATTTGATTATTCCCAGCTGCATCCTATTTATTGACCCAAATAAAGTGTTTTTTTAATTTTATTCCATTACTCCCGGCAGGAATCCAGTGTCCATCCATCCTTGATAATTGAAGGGCCCCTGCAGCCTGTGCAAGATCTGGGAGTGTGTCAGGATGAAAAGGAAGGGCCGGGCCGAAGGTGGGAGGAGAGCTGAGTGCGGAGAACAGGTCGGTCCGGTCCTCCGCCGGTTAACCTGTCTGGGAGGAGCCGCTACAGTGTTAAACCCAGTGGTGACATGAGAGTGTGAGTGTTTGTGTGTGGTCGTGTGTGCACGTTTGAGAGAAACCAAAGAGAGAGGAGACACAACTTGGGAGTCAAAGGGTGAGGAAGACAGAGACGAAGAAGGAGTAAGAGAGAGAGAGAGAGAGTGAGAGAGATTTCTGTGGGATCTCTGCGTGACCCCCCGCCAGGTCCTCCAAGATGTTTAAGAAAAAGGAGCCTAAGGATGGTACGCTCAAGGTCTCGGGCAAGATCAACAAGTGAGTTTCTCCCTTTATGAGTGCTTCAATGAATGAGTGGTGACACTGTATCTCGGTCATGTTCCCCCTCTTCCTGTTCTTCCACAGCCGTGAACTGTGTCATGTTTCCTGTACGTGCTGCTGTCCTCGATCTCTCTCTGCCTGTTGTGGTTCACCTCCTCTTACATTGTGGCCGGTTTAGAAAAGATTTTAATATTTGCTGAGAGACTGTCTTCACCAATTTCAAGTGCTGAGTTGTGTCAAAGTTAATCCTCACAGCTGGTGAAAGCTAATTGTTACCAGAGTCTGAGGTCAGGTTTACTTTGTAAACATGAGGTGGGACAGCGTCCTTCGACACATCAGGTGGAACAAGTGAAAATGTGTTTACAGCAGGATGTCAAAAAAAGACAGAAATCTTATCGTCTGTTTTCAACCTGCTTCTCAAGAAGAAAATGGAGACAGCTAATAAAATATTTGCATTGGAGATTGTATTTCAGTGAGAAAAAGAAACTGTTTGTCCCCAAAGATGATCAGACAGCTGTTATTCCTCCAAACATCACGTGTCCCATCAGGCTTGGCAGTTTAAAATGAAGATATGTGTGACAAACAGCACGTTTTTAAATAATCCTCAGGTTTGGCAGGTGATTGTGAAATGTTGAAGACATGATGCCAAATTTTTTAAATAAACAAAGTTTAAGTCATTTTTAATGTGTTAAACTTCAGACGCTAAAATAGCTTAACGTTCATTCGCTGTGTCCACGTTAAATTTGCTACAGATGAACACAATAACTGAGTTGCAAACGTTCCTGGACGCAAAGGATCAGATGATTTCACTCTGTTATGTCTGAGTAATGGAGAAGGATCAGTGCAGGTTGTGCTGACTTGACTTTGATGATTTCATGAACATAAAGTCTCTATATTCACCTTTGTATGTAACATACTTTGTATGTATTCAGGTGACAGTTGCCCTTTTTGTTCCTGTCGGACGTCACCATACTGGCGTGATTTGACAGTTAGGTAGTGACCAGGCGGTGGTTCCACCTTTCTCCTGCCCCGAACATGTTGTCTGTCCTGAGGTGTGATGAGGGTGTGGCTGTCCGGACTGCTCAGCTGGTTTCTTTCTCTTATGTAGGCGTTGGTTCCCTACCTTACATTATGGTGTGGCACGAGAAACACTATTTGTTTCATTCAACCATTTTCATCATTGAATAATTGGTTAATTGTTTAGTCTGTGAAATATCAGTAAATCCACTTAAAAATGTCTCGAAAGTGACATTTTGAAGTCTTTGTTTTGTCCGTCCAACAGTCCAAAATGCACATCCCCAGACACTGAAACCAGCAACTAACCATTATTTTCATTATCTATTAATCTATCAATTATTTTCACAATTAATCAATTAGCTGTTTGGTCTTTAAATATTACAAAATGGGGAAAATGGACACAAGTGTTTCCCAAAGCCCAGCCTGATATGTCTTGTGTTGTCCTGACAAAAAGTCTATGCCTAAAAGATTTTCAGTTTATTATCATGGAAGACTAAAAGAACCAGAAAATATTCACATTAAAGAAGTTGGAATCAAAGAATTTTTACATTTTTGCATTTACAAATCAGAATTGACTATATGATTCAGTTGTTTCATCTTTAGTGTAAAATAACAGATGAATCAAACATTTCACTGGATTCACACCTGCAGTGTTTAACCACTTAACACAGTTTAACACAGCGTGCGTATTATTCATGTTGTGGGGACATAAATCTGTTTAAACTGTCACATTGTGGCGACTCGACTTCTTTTTGAGGACAGAAAGGGAGGGGAAGAGCAGGTCTCTGGGAAATGAATGCAAGTCAATGTAATGCCCTCAGAAAGGATGGAAATATGGCAGAGTGTTTGTGTGTGACATCTGAGGATGTCAGTTGGCAGAAAAACCGACAGTGTCGCCACATCAGGGAGTGTTTGCGCTACGAGCTTTGTGATCTTACAACTAGCTAAAAAATGCAGACAAGCCCTTGAAAATTATGCGGGTTGTCCAGTCGTACTACTTTCACGTCAAATCGGCCACAACTGTTAGCGGTTCAGCTTTACTATCATCGGCATTCATAAATGAAACAAAATGAGCTATTTTCAATACTATATTTATGTTTATAGTTGTATTTTGACCAAAGTACCTTCTTTGCCACTGAAAGTTGTTATTTGGCTTCTTTTTTTTTTTTTTTTTTACTTATACAACACACACCAACAAGTGCGACCTTTCTTTCAGGTCTTTGTCCACTACTGATTAGGGAACAAGTTGTACTTGACAGCTCAAATAAAGAAAAAAAAACGTCTACCAACCCTCTAACCACTCACACACAACCACACTGCCACCAGCTCACAGTGGCTCTAATATGATTAAATACAACCAAAGTAAGTCAGCAAAAGAAACTTTCAGCACATTTCAGTTTTTATGTTTGTTTGATTGACAACATTAGAATAGAGTTATATCATATACCACAATCAGACTTTATTCATTTCCATCATCACACAGTCCACCAAACTTCAAGACACACTCAGGCCTTCAATGTCTGACTTTATATCAAACATGTCAGGTGGAAAAACATGCAGATCGGTGTCAGATCATTCTGCTTATGGGTCCTGATCATCACTGACTTTTTTTTTTTTTCTAGTTTTTTTTAAGCAGTGAGAAAAATATAAAACACCTCGCTCACTTCCAGATGAAGCTGAGTCCGAACAAAAAATAATTACTGCTTTTACAGTTTTACTCATAACCAGAGGAGGTCATTTAAACAATGGCACTTGTATTTCTTAAGAAATAATGCTGGCATGCTCACCACCCACCTACCCCCACACACACAAACCTGCCTCTCCTGCTGAGTGAGTGGGAACAGGGAGATCATTGTGAAAGTGGCTGCAGAACCAGATCAGCTCGCAGCTCAGTGACTCAGAGCAGGAGAGAGACATGACTCCTCATTCCTCTGTCACTCCATCATCACAGAACTCTGTGAAATTACATCGAGGCAGCCCTAAATCTGTCTTACTTGTTTTCTCCTCAGGGGGATGTGTCTTTATGCTCTGAGATAGCTGTGGTATGTGTGCAGGTCAAGTTACCCAGAGAGGTGTTCGATGGATTGACGGCATTCTTTGGTTCAGGGTTTTACATTGGCATCATGTCAGAATGAATGCAGTCTTTTCAGGTTGGAGATGCTTTAAGGCTCTTATACCTAACTGTATCATCTTCTTCCAACTCTTCATTAAATGTACACAAGGTTTACGCTGAGAGCAAACAAGCTCTCATCAACTGCCACCTTTTTCATATTTTTTTCATCATTTTTAGATTCAAACCCAAGATTTTGTGTTTTTTAACAGAATATTCTAGCTGTGTTGTGCATCATGTTGTATAGACATTTGTGGAACAATCTCTCAGGTGAAAAAGAAAGAGTTTAACATGCAAAATGTCATCACATTTTGATTGATCTGTGAAGAGGAGCAGTTTATGTGGACTTGTGTTGTTTTGTTCACACAAAAGAACAAAGTTTCTCGCTTCACACAGCTGTGATTTCCAAGTGATGTGCTGCATATTATGAGGATGTATCGCTGAGTTAAAGGGTCATACAAAAGAAAATATCAAGTAATTTTGCAGCCCTGGCATTAAATAGCACTTTGCCGGTGAATCAATGTGGGGTCAAATAAAAATATATTTCTATGTACAGATATGTTTGTGAGGAGGCTTTACTGACCACGCCAAAATGGACACATTAAGTCTATTGGGTAAAATATTTGTTAAGTTGCTCTTCGATGAAATGTTGTTCTGCACCTGATTAGGTAGGTAGGTAGGTAGGTATTTACTTTATTAATCCCCGAGGGGAAATTTTTTCGCTACAGCAGCATACATACAGAAGCAATAAGACAATAACAGAAACAATAGAATAAAATAATAGAATAGAATAGAATAATATAATAATAGAAAAGCAATCAAATAAAATAGCAGTAAATAGCAGTAAAAAATATAAATATAAAATATAAAATGCACAGTATATACAGTACATTATATATCTATATATATTATATACAAGAAACACAGTCAACATATATATATATATATATATATATATATATATGTATATATATATATACACACAGTACAGTATATATCTATATATATAATATACAAACAAACCAAGAAACACAGTCAACAGTGTTATTGTACTGTGATGGATTTTGCCAGAGGTGAGTTATTGTACAGTATTAAGAAAGCCAACTAGTTTTAATTAAGTGCAAAGGCAGCACTCCGTGCCTGCATATTTGCCTGTTTGCCACAAATGTGTCTGCAAAGTTCCCTTATTGTCCTCCCTTGTATAAATACACACCTTCACACATGTTTGCACACACTTTGATTTAAAGCACCTCCACCTTAATCAATCACCCCCTCGTCATTTACTCAAACCCACCACATTTAGTTACCGAAATAATTGTTTGCATTAGATTACAACATCATCCTGTGTTGTCTTCATTCAAACCATAAACTGACCTATTATTCAGTTTTATAGCTGTAGTAGGCGCCGCTTTACGTTTCTCAGCCAAACGAGTGTCATTGAGTGCAGTACAAACAGTGACAGAGGGGAGTGGCACCCACTCAGTCAGCCGCTGAGGAATGGTGGAAATTTAAGGAACGCCTCGGGTGTGGCGCGCTGACCCCACGGCAGCCAGATAGGCCGAGAAGCAGGGCTTGATTCTTCAGGTGATGTGTTTGATCTTGATAAACAGGCATCAGTCAGATGATGCACGAGTGAAAAGAATAAACGTAAAACTGCCTCAGGGCTGATTTTTGATGGTGGACATGATCGATATGTTGACTTTATTGTCTTTGTCCATAAAGTTTTATTGTCTTGTGTTAAAAAAAAATTACATTTTATGGTTTGAGAGAGTAGTTAAAATGTCCCCATTTTCTCTTCTGCTGATATGCCATTTAATTTGTTGAATATAATTGATGAACCCAGATTGTGACTTCACGTGTTTCCTGAAGTTCACTCAAATTTAGGACGTTTTTTTTCATAAACCAATATTTAAGTCCTGATCAAAGTCATCGTCTGTCAGTAAGAGCTGCTGTCTTTTATGAATGTTTGAAAGTAAAACTGAAGGCTGTTAGGAATTCCCAGCCTGCTGATGAGTGTCAGCAGTCACATACAGAGGATTGATTCTGGATGATGCCTGGACTGATCTGTGGTTCTGGTTCAACCTCTGACCTTTTTGTGTCCCCTACCCCTCGCCCTGCAGGTCCCAGGCCAGTAGCTTGGCCTTGCTGATCGCCCAGATGCAAAAAAATGCCGATCAGGTGGAGAAAGACATCTTGCGGTCGGAGGAGCTGCTAGCTGTGGTGAGAACAAACAAACACACTGAAACACACACTGATGCTCTGATGTCCTTTTATGTCCGATCACCTGCTCACCTCTGTTCTTTTACTTCCTCCAGGATGCTGAAAATGACAAGAAAGAACAGCAGCTTCAGCATCAGACTGTGATCTCAGAAAAGCTGGGTGAAGCTGAAGGTCTGATCCAGGACCTCTTCCTGAATGTTGACAAAGCCAAGAAGCTCAAACACCCTCAAGCCAGAGAGATAGAGAGCGAGTGAGTTGATACAGAACAGAGGAATCAGGGAAGCTGCTCAGTGGTGTGAAGTGGGGCCCCTCAGCTATCTCTGAAGGTTTAAGGCAGCATACAGCAGGCTTTAGCTTTAAAACAACAAAATGTTTATAATATAATTTGCACCATTCAATTTTTTATTTCAGGTATCTTATTCATTAATTTATTTGTTCATTTGATATTGAATACATTTGGCTGTCACAGATATTAACCAGAGTTCTTTGTTTCTCCGGTGACTCCAGCGTCATCCAACTCCATGAGCGCTGGCTGAAGGACTGTGCCTTCTACCGAGACATCTACGAGCAGATTGACGACGTGTCGCTGATGCCCAGAATCGACTGGGCCCCCGTTTTGAATGACAAGCAAGTAAGTACAGTAACATTGCCTGAACATCTATAAGGATCAAATCAGCAGAGTTTTATATTTGTGCTGTAAAAAGACCAAACCAGTGATGAATTGTTCACAATGACATGTATTATCTCTGCAGCCAGAGCCTGACACTGTATTTTCTATTCCTCTGTGCCACAGAGCTCCGCTGTTGTCTAAAAACTATTAAAACTCGTATTTTGATTTGATCTCACACACATCATCCTGCTGCTCTAAGTACTTACTTGTGAACTTAGGGCCTGATTCACTAAACATTTGCGTGTGTAAAATTACGTGCAAATTCCACACCGGCTGCAAAAAGATGTCCAAGCAGATCGACTAACAACGTGCAGTGAGGATTGCATCTTTTGAAATGTGCAATTTAATACACGGTGTCCATTTTGCGTGTTTGCCTGAATGCACTTGCAATATTGGGCGTTTCTGCTTGAAGGTGCAAAATACTGCAAATAGAAAAATGTTGCACCTGCAACAATATTTACTAAACCTGAAAGTAGAAATAGGAGAAGTGATTGTGTGTGTATTTTAGTACGACTGAAAGGAACGTATTAATCAGGTGCGCAAATCTGGAGAGACGACTGCTCTTATTGTGGTGAGAAGGAGATGCAGGGAAACCAAAGAATACGTTGAGAATGTGGTTTTACACCTGTGGAAACATTTCTGAGATGACAGAGGGAAAAATTATTCAGACATAGTGTTTGTCCAGCGATGACATTTCTGAGTTATTGAATAAACTGAAGGATGATTGACAGCCAACAACACGGAGGAGCCACGAAATACCATCAATTAATAAACTTCTTGCGACTCAGCATTGTCCGGCTTCTGGGTCGTTCCAGCGTGTAGCTGCTTGGATGTCCCACCCAGTCCTGTTATTCAGGTGTGCTGTCACATGTCCTGAATGTGTCCCTCAGAATTCACAGGTAGCTTCGTAAGGTTCACGAGCACTCGCGAGGCACTAAGTGAAAAGTCACCTGTCATCACAGAAAGATCTGGACCTGCTGATCAGTGTTTGTTAGAGGATCTCATCTACCGTCCCTCCTCTTTTATTTGCCGACGTTATATTATTTAGCCTTTTATTCGCCTTTTGTTTTTTTCCCAAAGTATTGACTTTCTTGTTAATAATCTCCTATATAGAATTTTGTTCTTGTTATATTTATATTTCTTCATTTCAATGGGATCAGATTTCCTTTTCCTTTTGCGGTCGCTCTGTTTTCCATTGCAGGAATCACTTTAACACGCGCAAACCCCTTTGCGGTTTGCACCTGATTTCAATGACGTAATTACTTTTAGTAAATTACCCGCAAAACGGGTGCAAAAAAAATTTGCAAACCTTTGGAAGGAACACGCAATTTGTACCCTTTATTTGAGATTTGAGTAAATCAGGCCCTTAATGTTTTGTTAATTTGAAAATAATCCCCAACGAGGCTTTAGAGGTTTATTGAAACTTCATATCCGTGACTTTATTTGAAGACTGAAATCTGCAGTAGGGAAGTGAAAGGGCCACAGACAGGGGCATAGTTTGATTTTGGGCTTTTCATTCGACTGCATGACAATAAAAAAAAAAACCCACCAAAAACTCCAACCTCATCCTTTAAACTCATTATAACAGAAGAGAACTTCATTCCTGCTCTACAGGTAGTACATACTAGACATTATGCTTTACAAGTTGTCCTTTCCCTGTAATACACCCATCAAACAGCACAACTGTTGTGTGCCTTGGCCTGACAGGTTATTTTGTCTCTACATACCACTGACTGTGTTCCTGTGGTGTCTGTGCTCTCAGAAACTGGCGAACTCGGAGGAATACGGCCCCACCATGACCGACCTGGAGAAACAGGTCGCCGCTCACAACATCCTGCACAAAGAGATCGAATCTTACAACTCACAGCTGTGTGTCAGCTCTGCTGGCAGCAAGGTGAGCACGCATGTTTACATGAAAACATGCTCACATGATAGTCTGAGTGTGCATTTATCTTCTGCAGCTTTCTTCTAAAACAATGTTTGAACCTATGATACATGTTGCTGTCTTGTCTTGTAGGAGAAATATACAGCACTGAAGAAACAGTACAATAATCTACTGGTGAGTTTGTTTGTTCACAAATTTATAGTTTATTTTTTTTATTTTTATGATGAAAATCCTTGAATATAATGACAATGAATAATTACTTAATTGGTGGATCAAAACAAAATATATGTTTACCCATTCACCTAATTATTTAGAACAAAAGTTTGATCTTTTGTCAAGTGTCTCAGATTTAATTAATTTAGTTCATTAGTGAATTAAATTCCATAATAATGAAGCAAATTTTTAGCTATTCCCTTGCTTTTGGTTTCTCGATGAGAAATACAAAGAATAAAGTTCAATATCAACTTCAAATGTCTCCTAGTTTGCACTTTCAGAACTTTTTCTGGTTGTCACTGCCTTTTATTCAATCAAATAATTACTCAGTTCTTACACTGCACTGTAACCTTTACTCTTTTAACTCTTTTTAATTTCATCCTTTGTCTAATGTTGCTTTCACATTTATTCTTTTATGTTTTAATTAAAGCAATTTTAATTTCCTTGTTGTTAAAATGTGACTTACAAATACTTACCTGGAATTTATTTACTGTTATTCCTGCTCTCCTCAGGACAACTCCAAGTGGCGTCGGCACTACCTGAACAGCCTGTACGAGTACATGCAGAGCGGCAACAAGGAACTGGCCTTCCTGGAAGAAGAACAGGACAAGATCAAGAAGCAGGAATGGAGTGACTGCATGGTGGACCCGCCTGACATTCGCAGGCAGTATGAGGTCAGGACTGATGTGTTGTTAAACCTGAGCAGTGAAAAATATCATCCCTGGCAACGTCCATGTCTCAGTAATGATATGTTGTGGCTTGTTTGAAATGATGGACGATGTTTGTTCTTTGCTTCGATGATCAGACACATAAATGATGCTACTTTAATTCAATCCCAATCAGAACTTCAAGAACAACAGCCTGCTGTTACACGAGAGCGAGGTGAACAAACTCCAGGATGAAGGAGACAGAATCATTGAACTGAAGCACCCTGCCAGTGCCACAATAAAGGTAGGCAAAACTTAAAAAGCCCAAATCTCTATTTGTAAACATCATCATTTTCGCTCTCTAAAAGCCATATTGAATTCCATTTAAATCCAAGTTAACTCTCTGCGTTACATTTTCAGGCTCAGAGAGATGATGTACGAAATGAGTGGCAGAAATTCCTCAATCTGTGCATTTGTCAAGAGACACATCTGGACAACGTGGAGGAATTCAAAAAGGTGGGACAGACTGCTTCACAAATTTTTCAGTATATGTGAGGACATGAGATGATTTTGTGACTTTTTTGATGCTCCAAATGTATTTTCATGTCAGGCACTTTCTTCAGGTTTATTAGACTAATACAAAATATTTTGTGCTTTCTCCAGTATCAAATGGACACTGAGCAGCTCTCAGAGACACTGACCAAACTCAACAACAGCCTGGACCCCAAGTCTATCAGCAAAAAGAACAACTCGGAGACACTGCTGCAGCTGGAGGTGCTTTTACAGTCACGATTACAGAATCAAGTACTGGAAGAAGAAAATTAAGCATGTTTACTGCTACAAACTATCGTTTAAGAATTATAGAAGAGTGACAGGGAAAGTTGAACAGCGAGCTGATAAAAAAAACTTTAAGAAGAAAATAAGAAATAGGAAAAAAGAGAGCTAGAAGGTGGGATAAGAAGACAGAGGTATCAAATACTGAAATGCTAAAAGGAGAACAAAAAAAAAAAATTCAACAGCACATTCCTTTGTGATATCTGATTGAAAAACCTAAAAGAGCTAAAAAAGTACAAAACTTGCATTCGGGAAAAAAAAAAAAAAAAAAAATCAACAAACAACTAATCCACAAATAAATAAGGCCATATTCCAACAGCTTTACAAAGTTTAAATAGAGGAGAAACAGAAATACATTTGACAGAATATTTCACTATTTTATGGGTGTTGAGGATTTTTCAAGTTCAACAACTGTATTAAAACAGTATTTAAGGATAAAAGCTTGAATAAAGACTATTGGATCATGTCTAAAGTGTGGATTTATTTCTATGACATAACTATATTTTCCGCTGTGTTTTTATTCCCACCAGGGGGAGGAGAAGGCTGTGCAGAACTGTGAGCAGCTACTGGCCGACCTGAGGAGACGCAGCACCACCATCGCTCCTCTGAAACTCAGACGCAATACCTCAAACAGACCTGTCACAGTGGAGGCCCTGTGTGACTGGGAGACAGACAAGGTGGAGCTTGAATCTTTATCAAATATAAGATACAGAAATCTAGACTGTGGAACATCTGCAGCTGAGGTGTTTCGGCTCAGTTGGTCTTTACACATTTCTCTTAAGTCTTTGGCCTCCAGACAGTGATTTTATTTTCTTATCTATCCTTCATCATTATCTAGGCTTCTCTGTCGAGAGGGGAGAAGTTCACCCTGAAATCAAACTCAGATGAGAACTGGGATATTGTCTCCACTAATGGGGTGACAAGTACCTTCCCAGGAGTTTGCTTCCAGATTCCACCACCTAACCCTGAGGCCATTGACAAAGTGGACCTGTAAGTAGCACAAACCTGTTTTACTATACAATGAAAACCAACAATGCAAGAGCTTGTCAGTAATGCTGTTCCTTTTTTCTGTCCCTCTTTTTCCATGATTTTAATTCAATAGTTTGGGCAGTGAACTGACAGACATCAAGAAGAGAAGAGTTGCTCTGGCAGCATCCCTTAAGAACCACAAATCAGATGTCTCCAGGCTACAACAATCAGGTGGTTGTCTATGAATTAAATGTAAAAGTATCTTAATTCATTCATTGGTTCTATAAACAATGATACATGTTTTCTACATGCACAAATAGTTTTAAGGTCATGATCAGATCAGTGAAAGAACTAACATCTCTGTTTCCTCCTTCAGCCCCAGTGTCTTCTGCCCCACTGGACCCGAAAGTAACGGCCCTGACTCAGCAGCTGGACCAGCTGGACGGTGACCTGGCCTACGTAGAGGAGAGCATGCTGAACCGCCTGCGAGCTCCACTGAGTCGCACTGATCCGGCTGGAGATCTGTCCGACAGGCTGAAGAAGCAGGAGGTGAGACAAATAAGCTTAAATCAACACTGACAATTAATTTAATCTGTTATAGATCTTGTTAGTTTGTTTTCTGCAGACATTTTTTTTCAGTCTGCTCTTTTTGAAATGTGTGAAGAGCTGCAAATCTAATTCTTGATAAATCCATGTATTAATTAAAGTATTTAAATATTTGCCCTTTACAGGAAGCTGCCAAGGCACTGAAAGCTCTGCAGCAGCAGAAGCAGGAAGCACAGGCCAACCTGCAGCCACTCCTGTCTAAAGACCCCAGTGGTACCTCATCTGCACTGCCACTCAAACTCACTGCTGCCAACAACAAGTATGACAGCATCGCTGCACTGGCTGACCTCTACAATAAGAAGTAAGTGGGTTGTGTTTTTTTGTTTGTGGAGAGGGGGGAATTGCACAAATGCAAAGGGTTTAATTTCCAATGAAAATATAGTGCAGGTTTTAAAATGGAAAATGTTATTTCTTTTCTGTTATATGACACCTGTCATATTTTAGAGCTTTTCATCTGTCTGTCTTTGTCGAGCTCTGCTACTTAATTTGATAATCTCAGAACACTTACCACTTCATTCATCTTTCTTTCAGAGCAAACTCGTCTCTCAACCTGCAGAGTCAGATTAAGAAGGCGGACGGTCTTGTCTCTGGGTTTGAGAAAAAGCTGAGTGAAGCTGGTCCAATCCCTGATGGCCCAAATGGAATTCAAGCCTGCGTAGAGGACATTCAGGTATAGAAGTTTGCTTCTCTGCAGTCCTTTAAAACCGCATCTCTAAAAAGCTGAAGGCCCTTCCTCTACACAACTTAGATTTGGACATTTATAACCTCAATGTCTCCTTCGTTGTATTCAGTCCCAACAAAAGTCCGTGGCAGCAGCTCAGGAGGACATAAAGACGCTGAGTCAGGATCTGGAGACAACAGAGCAGCTGTGCAGCTCCCTTCAGCAGGGCTACCAGGAGTACTGCCCCGACATCCAGCGCCAGAGAACAGAGGTCAAGCAGCTGCAGAACCGTTACATGAACGTCGCCAACCAGCTGAAGGAAAGGTGAGTTAATAGGGTCAACTGAAAGCCAAACAGCAGCAGGTTTCACTTAGACAAATATTTATTGATCTAATCAATTAGTTTGATGGGTCATTTCATCTCCTACAACTGTGATTAGTCGCAAGGACCAAGGGGTCACAAGATAAATCAGAGGGATTGGGATGAGAACAAGCATATTGCATACATATTTTTGCTATGTATATCAAATGTTCCTTTTTTAATATTGTGAAATCCAGATAGTTTTTCCTCCTCAGCTCATTTAAAACATTTAACATGGAAATGGAGAATCATTTTTGGTTTGACTGCTGACAGATAGAAAATACAGTATGCAACCCGTGCAACAGTGTGCAAAACTTTGCTACTTTACTGAGAAACAGGCAGACTACATTTAAGTTCATACCTGTCATATTCCTTGCAGAGACAACATTTTACAAGAGGCTGCAACCAAGAACCAGGAGTTCCAGACCACAAGCAAATCCCTGAACTCATTCCTGAACAACCTGCCAACAAACCAGATAAACAGCAATGACGATTTGTCCCAGGTCACTGCTAAGCAGGGCTCTCAAGAGGTGAGATTGTCTCCCTAACTATACAAAAGTACCATGTGGAACATCCACTCCTTCTCTTTTTCTTTCATTTATCATGTTTTCAACATTCATGAGACAATATCAATAACTTAAAGCGATTAATGTCTGTTAAACCTTTCTCTGTAGAGGTTGATGGATGACCTGCAGCGGAAGGAAAATGACATTGACAGAGTGGCTGTCCTCTCTCAAGACCTGCAGTATCTACTTAATGTAAGATTAAAATAGTATATAGAATAATATACATATGACATTCATTATATAAATTATCGAATACATTTGTGATTTTAAGGATTAAAACTGTAAAGAAATCATCTCTAATTTTACCACTACAAACAAAATAATGTTCTTTTTAACCCATTCAAAAATTAAGTTATAAATGGAGCACAAATAGCAGTTAAATAATAAATGAAAGAACCTGAAGGCCTCTTCATATCTCTACAGGAGTACGAGGCCAACGTTGACAAATACAACAGTACACTTGAGGATGCCGGCACCACAGTTGCAAAGAAGCCTCGTATGCTCACACTTTCCGATTCTGTTCATAAAGAGGTAATTTTGATATGGTTTTAACATAATGTGATTTTGTTACATTTATTAAAAAGTCAATGTGACTGATGGCTCGTTTATTACAGGAAAAAGATCTGATGAACCGTTTTGCTGAAGCAACAGCTGAAAACACCCAACGCCAAAAACAGATGAGCTTGGCTAAGAATCTAATTTCACAAGTAAGAAAAAAAACATGAATGAAAATCATTTATTTTTCTTTATATGAGTTTTTCACTATAATTTATGTTCTTCATAAAGCTAAAGCTACATCACAAATCACGTCACAACTTATTGGCCAATAAATTTGCTTTTCCTGCTGCAGAATGAAGAGAAAGTTCAGCTGGTGGCAACGCAACAGGTGCAGCTTGAAAGCCAGCAGAGGAGTTCCTTTGAGTTGGACAGTCTGCAAAAAGAGCTGAACGAAGAGAAGGACAGGACAACTCATTCTGAGGTGGACCTGAGAAACTTCAAAGAGAGGATGATGTCTCTGAAGAGTCGCAGAGGAGTGGAGCGTGTTGAGGAGAAAGAAGTCCTGCATTACTACCGCGACCCAAAGCTGGAAAGTGATTTGGCTGACCTACAAAACATACTTCACGGGGAGGTCCTGAAGCATAGCACCACCCAGACAGAAATTGAGGTGTTGAACAAGAAAATCACCATCCTGGAGGACACCCTCAAAAACACCAAACCAAAACTTGTGACCAGAGAGGTGACAGAGTTTGAGAAAGATCCCCAGCTGGATGTAGAGGCTGCCAAGTTTAGAGACGAAATAGCAAGGATGAGAGATGATATTCGAGTGAGAGATGGGGAGCAGATTCAGATGAAGACAGAAGTCACTATTCTCCAGCAGAAGAAACCTCCCATCAAAGAGAAGGTTGTTAAGAAGGAAGTGATTAAAGTGGAAAAGAACCCAGAGATGATGAGAGCAGTGCGCACATTTGAGACGGAAATTTCAGATGAGTCCAACAAGACCAAGCTCATCAATGATGAAATCTTCCAGACCAGGAGTCAGATTAATTCACTTGAGAGGATGATTCCTAACATCCAGCCTAAGATCATCACTAAAGAGGTGAAACAGATCGAACAAGACCCAGACCTTATCAACGAGTCGAAAAATATTCAAACAAGTCTGGAGAAAGAGAGGATTGATAACAACTCCTTGTCCAGAGAAGTGGTGGAACTCCACAGCCGCTACAGAGATGTTCAAGACTGGAAGCCAAAAATCGAGATGAAGGAAATTGTTAATGAGATCTACCGGATAGACCCAAGCACAGAGGTGGAGATTATGCGGCTCCGGAAAGACATACAAGACTCCGGCAAGCAGAGTTCTGACCTTGAGAGGGAGATCACCCATCTCTCGACTGAACTGAATGTTCTCCGTTCAGAGAAGCCCAAGATGGAGCTGAAGGAAGTTCTCCAAGAGGTGGTCAAAGAGGAGAGAAGCCCTGAAAATGAGAGAGAGATTCAGAGGCTCAATGATCAGGTGAACCATTTACACACGAATTACAACTCCCTCGAGGACCAGGTGAGACTGCTCAGGAAAGAGAGAGATGAGTGGAAGGCTGAAAAGTCCAAGGTAGAGACCAAACTTGTCACCAGAGAACTCATTAAGTATCAGCCTGATCCTCTACTGGAGAAAGAAGCTGATCGCTTGAGAAGGGACGTGCGTGAAGAAGCACAGCTGCGGCGCTCCATTGAAGAGATGGTGTTTGACCTGCAAAACAAATACATCCTGTTGGAGAGACAGAAGCCGGAGGAGAAAGTGGTTGTGCAAGAGGTTCTGCGTTTACAGAGGGATCCAAGGCAAACAGTCGAGCACGACAGGCTCAGCAGGAGCCTGGATGACGAAGTAAAGAACCGGCGTCGTATGAATCTGGAGCTACAGCAGTATAAAACAACGGTGGAAGACAAAGAGAGGCTCCTCAGAGACAGCGACGAGCGCCAAAAAAGGATTCAAGCCGAGTCTGAACTCAGAGAAATTCGACTGCGCATCACGCAGCTGGAGAATGCGCCACCTCCTGTCGAGGAAAGCATAGTTGTCGAGGAGGTACTGAAGGTTGAGAGAGACCCAAAACTGGAAAGGATGACAAACGGCCTGCGGTCAGACATGGACAAGGAAACCAGCGATAGTCTGCGTGCTCAGAGAGAGATCCACAACATCACTCTAAAGCTAAAAATCCTGCAGAAAGAGAAGTCTGGTGAAAAGACGATATACAAAGAGGTTGTCCGTGTTGAGAAAGACCAGGCTGTTGAGGCCGAGAGGGATCACCTGAGGGAACAGGTGTCACAGAATAGATTTGCCAGACAGGACTTGGAGGATGAAATTAGACGTCTCAACGAGAAAATCAACCTTTTGATGAGCTCCAAATCCAGCACTTCAAGAGAGGAGACAGACCTCACTGTGAACAGAGATGCCTTACAGAGGGAGAAGGACAACCTCACTCGGGAATTAAGAACACTGGAGGCCGAGAGACACAACATCGGCCTGTCTTTCCAGCAGCAGAGCCGACTGATGAGTGAAAGAACGCAGATGGGCAGGCAGAAAAGCCTGAAGATGACATCTGACGTCCAACGCCTGGAGAGGGAGATTCTTGATGAGAAAGACAAGATCCATCTGCGAGACACTGCCATCCGCGAACTCCTGCTGAACATGCAGAAAGAGGAGCACGCAGAGACAAGGACCAAAGAGACCAATGTCTCCACCAAAATCACAATTTTGGATCCAGAAACAGGCAAAGACATGTCTCCTTATGATGCCTACCTGCAGGGTCTGATTGATCGTCAGCAATACATCCATCTGCAGGAGCTGGAGTGTGACTGGGAGGAGATCACCTCCATGGGACCTGATGGGGAGACATCTGTACTGCAGGATCGCAAGAGTGGAAAGCAGTACTCCATCAGAGATGCCCTGAAAGAAGGAAGTCTGACAGAGTATGATCTACAACAGTACAAACAAGGCAAGATCCCTATCTCTGAGTTTGCCCTGCTCGTTGCGGGAGACAATAAGAAGCAACCCAAGTTCAACTCAATCGTCCCAAAGTCCACCACGTCAGTGAAATCAGCCGCCCCAGACCTCTCCACTACTAAAGAAATCCAGCCAGTTGCCGGAGTAATGGATACAAACACTGACACCTGCTTTACAATACGCGGTGCCACCCTGCGTAAACTGATCGACCCAAGTACCGCCCAAAGGCTTCTGGAGGCTCAGGCAGCGACAGGCGGCATCATCGATATCAGCAACAAAGAGAGATGCACAGTTCACAAGGCAGCAAACAGAGGCCTCATTGAGGACAGTCAAGTCCAGAGGCTGCTCAATGCACAAAAAGCGTTCGCTGGAGTCGAAGACCCCATGACCAAAGAGTGTTTGTCCGTGGGAGAGGCTGTTCAGAAAGGATGGATGCCAAAGGAAACCGCCACTCGCTACATGGAGGCCCAGCACCTGACCGGAGGGCTGGTCAATCCCAACACTGGCCGCAGAGTCAGCATCATGGACGCCATTGCGTCCAAAATGATCGATAGCACCATGATGAGGGAGATGCAGGCAGAGACAACCTACATTAAAGATATTGTGGACCCAATCACAAAGGAGAGGATCAACTACAAACAAGCTCTGGGGCGCTGCAAGAAAGACCCGGTGTCAGGCTTACCAATGCTGCCTGCCTCCTCCAAAGAGTCTGGCTACACTTCAGGTTCCAACTCTACCAGATATTCAAGATTCTAGATATGTTTACTATGTGAAGTTGTCTGGTCTGTAAAGTGTTGTGGTAAAAAATGTATATTAGATAGGGGAAGCCCATATGAAATCTACACATTATTCAGAATGTACATTTTGACTCAGGAAAAGTCTTCGAATGCAAAAGCTTTCTGTCTCACCATAATGATTGCTGCTGAGTTGTATTTGTTTACCAAACATGTCTGATGTGGGAAGATTTTTTGGGGGATTTAATTTAAAAACATAGAGTATAAATGCAGTTTATCTTCGATATTATTGCGTTATTAGGGATTACTGGGACATGGTGCAATGCTGTTTGCCAAGATTGATTCTGTATTACTCGTGGGTTATTCTTGACACTGTTCACTTTAAACTCAATCCTGTTTGATACTTTATGAAAAAACAAATATCAATAAATGTAAATTATAAGAAAGAGAATCGAGTCATCAAAATAATACACACAACCAGGTTCACCAGACATTTTTTTCAACCTTTTGAGAAAAGTAATATAAGGTTAGATACTAAGAATATAGTTAAGACACACTCTTTTCTTTTCTTTTACCCCAGCTTGCTATTTTATTCACCACAAGTGTGTCAGGAAGAAGAGGGTGTGTTCCAACACTGATATCAAATGACAAACAAAGATTACCACTCCACTCAGTTTACAAGAACATTCTGTTTGCCACTATAGGCCATTAACCACTGGATGTTATTTCAACGATGCATCGTCCTGTAATATAACAGTTCCCAACCGGTGGATCGGGGCCACCAAAGAAGGTGCTAGGATAAATCTGAGGGGTCACATGATGAATACACAGATGACAAACTAATAAATATTACACTAGTATGCTATTTAGCCTTTTTTCTTTTCAGTTAGTTGATATTCTCACCTCTCAGTTTCAGAAAGTAATTGAAATGAATATGCAAGGAGTGCTCTCACTGTTTAGGATTTTCAAACACATTGGGGCTGCAGTTACCGACTGATCTGAAATATCAGGAAAACACTGGAAAATGATTGTTACATTATCCTAAAATACCCCCAAAAAATCTTGTTATTTTTTCAACAGTCCAAAACCTGCAGCTATACAGTTTGCTGCCTTTTCATTTTAAAGATAGTATAAAATATCCACAGTTAATTTTCATCCATATTACATTATATTATGCTTGACCCATATAATACACGTATTGTCTGGCAAAACACATTTTTGAATGATATCAAACCCGAAGTTACATCAAGATGATGGTTAAGACTAGTAACGTCCACGTAATAAAAAGGCAGCACAGAAAACATCTAATATCAGATGTCTCAGCACTGACAGACGGGGCTGAAGATGCACCATATTCATAAGTCATGAACCCAATACATCTGCTATTAATTCTTCAACGACCGAATCTGACAGCCAGATGTCAGTGCACTAATCGGGGGCTTTAATGATTAAAAAGTAATCCCTGGTAAAGTCTAGAAAACAGTTAAGGTCAGAGGTAGGCAAGACAGAAAGGTAAACATGTGTCTTTTACACTGAACCAAACAGTTGTCAAGTTCAATGGAGTTCACACATCAGCGTAACAGCTGAAGAGGCAATGCTGTAGCCCTGACAACCAAAGAGCGCCCTGAGTAACCAGAACAACAAAGACCCTGATCAGGTTGTATCTGCAGGTTTTACAGGACGACCCTGTTTGCTCTCTTTCTCCTCGAGGAAGCTCCTCTGTTCACTGATGGCTTTCTGCAGAAGGGCAATGTTTACACCATCAACACAGTTCAGCACACGGGCGCGGATCATCACACCAACCCCTGTAAGACGAGGACAAACGGATACAGGATGAGCCCAGTGATCAGGAGTTAAATACAATAATTAAGGGAGTTAAGTTTAAATAGAGGCAAACAAACACAGATGTTTAAACATTAGTGGCCTTGAGGCAAGAGGTAAAAAGAAAAACAGCATTCAATGATTAATACCAGATATGAACAAGCTGACAGTAGATTCATGGTTCATATCTTTCCACCAAATCCTGTGATGGTGAATTATCATCTGTGAATTTACTGTCCTATAACATTTTTTGGACATGATAATCTTCAAAACCATTTTACTTACTTATCTACTGCTGCCACTGTGACAGCTTCCTGACACACTATATATATTGGTATAATATATTGTGGTCTTTGCACATCTGGTAATAACCAGCCTTCAGATTGTCAGTCTGTTTCTTTTGACTGATATGAAAGACAAGAAACATCTGCAGTTTGAAAATCCAAACAAATACATGAGGAAAGAAAGTCTTCTCTTACCCTGATCATGTTCTGTCTCACCCAGAACGATGTACTGGGCTCCAATTATGGGGTTAAAAGGCTCCACAAACAAGGTGCGGACAATTACGTGGTGCTCTTTGGAGGCATGCTGAGCTGACAGTGTAGCCCGGGACTCCTCAGGCAGGTAGCAGACAAGTCTGGAAAATTGATCAAATAATTTCAAGGTAGTGGTGAGAAAGTTTAAATATGTAAGCCTGGATGATAAAATCTGATCTTTTATATTTTCTTTTTGGAGGTGTATTCTTAACATTTGTACATGGAGTATTTATACATGTTCTCATGTAATTTATGCTCATATTTATATTACTTTAGTCAATGATTAGTGGTTTGTTTATGTAATAATACTTTTGTTCTGTTTGCAGAGCTTAAACCCCACATGCACACAATATATACATATATATTGCTTAAGTTCTGCTATATTGTTGAAATATGAACTAGACTAATAAGTAGACACTAGACAGTTAGAACTGAGCTTTAGATTTGTGAGACCTTTATTCTATTTGTGAAAATAGACAAAAACTGATTGTATCTTCATTTGGAGGCAAAATTTTAATGAAACACCCAAGTATTATTTCAAATTTGTAGTAGGCTACTTCTGTTCTCTTTCTTGAAAAATAATAATTATTGTTTTTCATTCCCACATCAGATCAAGTCTAAAATAAATATTGGACTTTGACATGCCGCACCCGACTTTTTATGATGATATAAATGTAAGACTGTCTTGTATGAAACAAACAGGTGGTTTTCCAGTCAGAGCATCACAACTGATACGCTGTGAAACAAAACCCACCTGCCAAATGTCCTCACTGATTCTCCTTCCTGCATTGCCTCCGAATTCACTTCCCATGGGAAATGATAAACTGCAGGTGAGGGAAGCATCGTGGTAAACAGTCTCGTGAATGAAGTGAAACGTTGAGGACTTCAGGGAAGGCTGGATACTTCCGTGGTATGTGTCACATGACCTGTCAGCCTCCACCCCTCTGCGGCTGCGCGTTAGAAAGAGGCCGTTTCAGGAGTCCCGTCAGGTTACAGGAGGATAAGAAGTGATAGGACATATTCGGTTTCCACATTTTCACTGTAACTCTTGCTTCCAGCCCGATACAGAGCCATGAATCCTGATATTCTGAAAGAGCGCAAAAGCGCCACGTTTGACGTCGATAAAATGACTAATATTCTGGACGGGGGCCCAGAAATGACCAAAAGAAGACGAGAAATTGGTGAGTTTGAAATGTCTTCCTCGTCTTATTGTGCTCTTTACTCTCGACACTTTTAACCAAATGTAACGATATTTGCTTAGAAAGGGCTTGTGAAGAAAAAAAGGAGTGAACATTAAACCCGACAAAGCTCTCACCAGCTCTTAGCTAAGGGGGCGTTAGCACCAGGTAACATCCAGTGTCCGGTACTGTACCACATTTTTTTTATGTTATTTAGAAAACCTTTTGCACGTATCGTACCTTTTTACATGGTATTTCTAAAGTTAGATATGTTTTGGGGATTTGGCATATTCCAGAGGTAAATTCGGCTTCAGTGGCGTTTACCAAACATCGTCACAGTTGTTGGTCGTCGTAATTTAGGCACCTGTACACACGAGGTATCTTTAGTAAGGTGCCGTCAAGTCAAATGGTGATATGTAAATTACAGACCATGTTTATTTGCATATCTGCACAAAGGAAGATTTTTTTCCCCCAGTGCAAATGCATATATATATGTGTGTGTGTGTGTGTGTGTGTGTCTATATAGAATTTATGGTCTTAGTATAAGCTTTTTCACGCGTACATATATTCTGAAATCAGCTTTCACGTATTTGTAATTTTTACATTCTGTTGGCCATTCTTCAGATAAATGAAATAACGTCTCATCTTAAGGTCAGAAACCACTGATTGATATTAACAATAAAAGGTACATCCATCAGAAATCCTAAAGATCTGCTGAGCTTGAGACTTCTTCCCAGAAGAGACAATCCTGGTTCAAAGAGCAAATGAAGGCTTTAATTTTTAGACTGGCAGTGAATGCATACTGTATATTATGTATTCAGTTCAGAAACTTCATAGGATCCTCCCCCTCTATTGAAGCTATTGAAGTGGTGTTGCTTAGGTAATGAATGGATGTATGGTTTCTGATTCAATTTCCACTCTCCACTGTAGAGTCACTGGTTTTCAGCGACCCCGACTTTAGGGAGATGGACCCAAACTTCCTGTCCCGCAGTGAACGCTATGACCAGGCTGTTAGAAAAAGTGCTCAAATGATCCTGAAGCTCAGAGAGTATGGCATCGCTGACCCAGAGGAGATCTACTACTACAAGAAGTATGTGGTAAAATAACCTCACAGTTAACTCTTGCATACAGAAAACAGACAAGTCTGAGGGAGAACAACCCACACCCACAATCAAATGCACTGTTAGTCTTATAAAGTGTCTTTCTCTCACATTTGCAGACTGAGGAGTATCAAAAGAATAACAAATTAAAATGGATAATGTGAGTCATTCACACATTAAAGGGACATTTCTTTCCATTGTAATATTACATTTGATCAATCTTTTTCCACAAATTGGTCCCATTTGGTGGATCAACCATTACCATGTTACGGTCATGTGACTGTGACAGCTAAGCAATAGGATGGTCTATACATTTCAGGTGACTATACAACATACAAAATGTCAGTTGAATTTGACTTTGGATAAATAGTTAATATACACTGTAACCAGATCAACAATCTGTGCCTGTCTGTACGGCTGTGCAGCAAACAAATACTGTGGAGCAAAGTTCATCCACGATAATAACATGTCACAGTGTACGCAAGCTTGTGGCTTTTTTCTTGTTGCACAGTGCACTGTAATGTAATTATGTCTCAATCCAAGAAGGGCCACCTTCATGAACCATGTATTTGTTTTGTTGACAGTATCAAACAAATGTTAGTTTACAGTCTACAGATGTTCTTAAAATGGTTTTAGTCATTAGACATGTACTGTGTAAACTTGCACTTTGACACAAAAGCAACTTTTTTTTTTAATTGAGATTTCATTCAAACTTTCAGTGTGCTTTGTTCTTGCAGACTTAGTTAGTTGTTCAAACGGCTGAATGAATATTCAGACAACAGTAAATGATAAGTATCAATCTCCAAACAGCTCACATAATTGTATGCAGGAGATTACCTTGGACTTCAGCCATTATGTCACAGTCTCTCAGGGCATCCATAACAGTGAATTAGCACATAAAGCAGTTGTCTAATGTCTAACAGTGAATCTGAACTTCAGTTGTGTATCCTGCACCTTTCCTTCACCTAGTATAGCCAGGGGCAACCAGCTTGAGGCCATGGGGCTGCACTTTGTCATGTTCCTCCCGACCCTGTACAGCCAGTGTGACGAGCAGCAGGCCAGGAAATGGTTGCCTCTGGCAGAGTCCTACCAGGCCGTGGGCACGTATGCCCAAACTGAGATGGGTCACGGTCAGTTAGCCATAAACTTATTTTCTTGATTGTTGCCTCAAGCCCTTGAACAGGATTGCATTGTGCTGTGCTAAAATAGCACAAATTCACATTTGAGTTTTTAAATGTTTAACCAAAATGATATTTGGAACAAAAAAAGGACAAATCTGCAATAAAAAGTATAAAGAGTAGCGATGTAGATTTCTTGTACGTGTTTGACAAATCCAAATCATGTAGAAAATACAAAGTAGATGCATGTGTGTCCTGACAACTGTGATTACGTTACATGTTGTTCTAACAGGAGACGGTAATTTCTGCCTTGTTGTGGGTTTATCCATGTTATTTTTTAACGTGGTTTTACTAGTGGCTGCCCCTTACACCTCATAAGATTAGTATTATCTTAAAATAAAACTAGTTTTGTTTCGTCCAACCAACACCCGGTAGTTCTAATGTTTTCCTACTCACTACTCTGTCTTTCCTCCTTTTATATGCAATTTAAGTGATGTCTTCATTGCTTTCAATCTTTATCCAAATGATGAGCTCAGTTTACATTAATTCTAATCAATAATTTAGTCTTAATTGTCTTGTCTGTCTTTGGTTTGGCTCTTGACATCTTGAGTGACCAGAAATGGTGAAGAACTTAAGTTGCTGTATAAATTAGAGGCAACTGAAACCTCAGACTGGTCAGAATATTTTTTTTTTGTCCTTTTTCATCTAGTCTTTCATCAAAGGCAAAAGAAGTGGTCTCGTGCTGTAGAAATATGTGGTCCTTGAGACTATAATGGGGTCTCTTAATGTCTCTTTGTAATATGAGAGGCTGGCAAATCTGTGTTGAGACAATGTAGGCCAAGCCAGCTTTGTTTGCTGCCTTTTTGTAACAAAGCCAAGTAGATGTTCGTGTGAGTTTGTAATTTGTCTGTGCAAAGCTACACTGAAAGTTTGGGACTGACTGCCCTCCATTTAATGCATGTTTTGCTTTTGTTTTGGCCACCACTGGGCCAGAATCCTCGACAACACCTTGAATTGAAGTTATGTGCCCTTGACCACTTGTACAAGGCTGCAGCTGACTTTCACTATCTATCACTCTCAGTTCATTGTTTAGAAAACAATGAAAAATACCAACAAGAACTTTACATGTGACCACTTTGTTTAAATAATTATAGGAGAAACCAGGTGTTTCATACAGAATTATTAAGCTGTGATTTGGTCAGCTTATGTCTTAAGTCTTGTAAATACCTGATAAGTGTTAGGGTGTTATGTATTGTTGGCTACCAAAGACAAATTTAAATGGAAGTGAAATGAGTTTTAAATCAGTTCTGACCTTTGTGATCAAATCAGCAATCCCAGTATGCATGTCATGCTCATGAGGTGTTTAATTTGTCTTTGTCATTTCTGTCCTTACTGCCTGCTTGCATATCCTGTCTTTATCTCCTCCCACACTTCCTGAATTGAACCATATCAATTCTCACCCACAATCCTTCCTGTGGATAAATCATTGCATCATTCTCTTACTCATCTGCACTTTGGGTTGAACTTTTCATAAAATGGGTTCCCTTTTGATCTCTCATCTTGCCTTTTCACATCACCACCTGCTTTGCCTTTCCGTTTGCCCCTATCTTGCGTGGCCAAGGTGTGTGCACCCCGACAGGCCAGAGCCCTTGGATCTCCATCTGGGGATGTTCCTGCCTACACTGCTCAACCAGGCCACCTCAGAGCAAATGGACCGTTTCTTCATGCCTTCCTGGAACCTGCAGATCATCGGCACCTACGCTCAGACTGAGATGGGCCACGGTAAAATGGCAGTGTTTACAGACTGAACTGTCAACAAACGGGAATTATTCGGTTGCATTCTCGGTACACCTAAAAATTGTGCAGCATTGATCACATTTTCAGTTTTCTGATTTGTTCTCATGCACTAATGTTATGTTGTATTCAGCACTGGTTGAGCTGTCATTTATGTATGTATACTAAACTTTTGTTAATAATTGTTTGAGAAGGTTAATTGTTAATAATCATATATGATTAACACCCTTCTTATTGTTTGTATTGGATATGAGTAAAGCTGCACGAGATGTCACAAAGGTCATAAACGAATTCACAGTTAAGCAGATTTTCTCTCCATGATGAGAATGCAACCAACATAACTATTGTAATCATCCATACAGTTAAATATGCTGTGTGAGCACAACTTTGTTCACAATATGTTAAAATTGACTTCTCTGAACACTAATTGTTGCCTCACTGAACAAGTTTAAAGTTTTACTTTTCAAAACCAGAAGAAATGGTGACCACAGCTGTGAAGGTAGGTCTGTTTGTACAAAAATGTTTTTTCTGTGTCATGTTCACGCTGTTACAATTGTCGGTCATTAGCTGTTGACAGCCCTCTCCGGCACACTCTTTCTCCTGCTATGTTAGCAACCTTTTTAGTGTTTACTAATCCTCTTTTATTGTTTGTTTTTTAAACATGGATTGGGGCCCGTCTTTGGCTGCAGACCGGTGCAACTAGATGCAACGTCGTTTAAATGACATGCTATAGATGGGGCACAAATTTATTTTCCTCAAAATAAATTATGATTATTATCATTATCTATTAAGATCTGTCAAACACCTACAAGCTACACTGTTTAAGTCCTTTATGTTGAGACTCTTTGAAGTGGCTTCATCCATTTTATTTTTTAATTGAAATGAGATCAGATACCAATTTATGGTTAGTTCAAACTGTCCAGGGCTAAAATAGATTTAGTTCTGTTTTTGTTTTTGTTTTTACTTTTATGATTGATGTGTAAGTATTATTTTATTCTGATTGATTAATCTTCAGTTTGATCATGTCAGTTAATGTTAGTGGTCAGCTCTGTGTGTTTGGGTGGCTTTGACACTGAATGTTGTCTCACTGTAGGCACTCACCTCAGAGGGCTGGAGACCACAGCCACATATGACCCAGCCACACAGGAGTTTGTCCTCAACAGTCCCACTGTCACCTCCATCAAATGGTGGCCCGGAGGACGTAAGTATATATATTTTTTTGCACAGCATCAACATTTCTGTGAACATTTACTGAGGAATGTAATAATGAGACTAGTTAATAGAATTTCTGTAAATATGTTGTAGTGCTGTCAGGCAGAGAGAACCTGATAGACATTCAGAAAAAACTAGTTTAACCCCCTCACTCTCTCTCTCTTTTTTTTTTAACAGTTGGAAAGACCTCAAATCATGCCATAGTTTTAGCCCAGCTTTATAGTCTTGGAAACTGCCATGGTCTGCATGCCTTCATTGTACCCATCCGTGATATGGACACTCATGAACCCCTCCCAGGTAACCACAGTCTGTCATGTCTCCCTGGATACAGTATGCATGTCTTATTTTATCACACTCCAGTTTACCGTCTCTTTTTCTCCGCCTCTCTTAGGTATTGTAGTTGGAGACATCGGCCCTAAGTTTGGCTTCAGCGAAGTTGACAATGGCTTCCTGAAATTAGAGAATGTGCGAATCCCCCGGGAGAACATGCTGATGAAATATGCCAAGGTGATGTGACAATATGAGTAGCTACTTTAAAACAGAATTGGTTTACTGCGGTCAGATGAATTTAAGAAAGTTTTAAATTTGGTTACGTAGTTGTTTTCTGAAATTTGACTTATTTTGTGAAAGGATTGCTGCCAGTGTAGTTACACCCAGTAAATTGCTTTTACAGTGAAGCTTGAGCTCCTGAAGCACCTCCATCCTCAGTGTCTGACTCTGTCTCTCCACTAGGTGGCGCCAGATGGAACCTATGCGAAGCCACCAAGTGCCAAGCTGACCTATGGCACTATGGTGTTCATCCGCTCCATGATCGTAGGCGAGTCAGCCAGGGCCCTCGCCAAGGCCTGCATCATCGCCATCCGCTACAGTTCTGTTCGTCACCAGTCTGAAATCCGGGCGGGGTCAGTCAGTACTGTTGAGTCCATAAAATCACTTCAACTGTTGCACAAATGTCACATAATCCAGAAGTACCATGTAAAAACAAACATGTGCTTATGGTTGTGCTTCTACAACCACGCGGTAGGACTCAAAACTAGATTTTAGTTTGTACTACTGGGGACAGTATATTATTTCCCAAGAACATAATGTTTAGTACAAAAAATAGGAACCATTATGGACCATACAGACCAGATCATTTATATGTAGTATGTGAGGTAAATTACAGAAAAGTGAATATATGTCAACTAGGATCTTAATATTCACAACATCTGGACAGGTAAACTCTTAACGGAGTACTCGGCACATTAAATTTACGATAGTCTCCCTGGTCAGTGTCATAAATTGCAGAAATATCAACATAATGTCAACAGAAAATTTAAATAATGCTGGTTTTCGAATGATTTGATCTCTTACCAGATGCTTATTTATCAATGGATAGCAGCATTTTTATAAGACAACAAAAACTAAAACCTGTGTGTTTGTGTTTCACAGAGAGCCAGAGCCTCAGATCCTCGATTACCAGACGCAGCAGTACAAGCTGTTCCCTCTGCTGGCCATGGCCTATGGCTTCACTTTTGTTGGCCAGTATATGAAGCAGACCTACCACCGCATCACAGGAGACATCAACGAGGGCAACTTCAGTGAGCTGCCTGAGGTACTGACCACGCATCCAAATGTAGGATGTGATGTATTCTTAATGATGATTGCCTGACTGAAGATGACGCATGTTTATTGACTAAGATGTAGACAAGTGTCAATCTTCTAAACCATTTTTTTGGGGAGACACAAGACAACAAAGTTTATGGTACTAGCAAACACTGATTTAATAATTTAGATTGTTCAATGATATCCATATTGGTCTGTCGGTGTGAAAGCAGACACAGCTTGGCAGGTTACTGTGCTTCTATATACTGCCTACACAGGCTTCAGTCTCTTGGTCTGTGTGGTCTGTGTGGTCTGTGCTACGCGGTCTTTACTACTTCCAATTGATAGTGCCATTTTGTTGTGGCAGGTAGGTAGGTAGGTAGTTACTTTATTATAACTACCTACCGGCAGTTATAATTCTCAATCTGTTTGAATGTATAATTAACTTTTTCAATTTCTTGAGATTTGTTTTTATGGTAGTTGTAGTAGAATTCGACAGGAAATGAGTGTAACCAGTGGATTGACATGAAGCAAAGGTGCAGCTAGCCATGAGCTGAACTGAGAGTTCGGCCTTGCTATGGACCCAAACCACTTAGGCGTTCGGGTCGCCCTGTAAAAAACTCTGTCACAAACACAAAGCCCATGCTCAACTAGAAAACAAAAGGATGAATAAAAAGGAAAATTCACAGCGCTATGAGTTATGTATATGCAGTCAGTGTACGGTGATCTCATTAAAACTAAAATTACACATTTTGTGATTAGAATGCTGTTTTTTTTTTTTTTTAAATAGGATGAATTTATGGGTTTAAAGTCGAGCTGAAATCTAATCTATAAAAAATAGTATTGAGTTTTTGCACAGTCAAACTAAATAAACATCACATTTTGCCCAGTGTTTATGCTTGTAGGAAGCTATTTTCAGCCTCTTTTCCCTCCAATCTACAGCTCCATGCCCTGTCTGCGGGTCTGAAGGCCTTCACCACATGGGAAACTAACTCCGCCATCGAAGTGTGCCGCATGTCATGTGGTGGCCACGGTTACTCTCGAAGCAGTGCCTTGCCCGACATTTACGTCGACTTCACCCCGACCTGCACTTACGAGGGAGAAAACACAGTCATGATGCTGCAGACTGCCAGGTATACCACTCATCGCACTGACATGTACGACCACAAATTAGGACCAAGCCTAACGAGCTAAATCCTGAGCTGTGCAGTTGTTAGCACAGGTACTCAAATGGCAGAGACAAAAACAGACATAAATGCACAGCAGCTCTACAAATGCAGGAGACACACCCTCACTCCTCCCATTGCAAAACCAAACATGGGGCACATTTTATATCCCTGTGATAGTGTTTATGGTTTTGTATCACTGGTACTATAAAGGTAAGCCACTGAGTTTCTAAGACTTGGCATGTGATTTTTGTCTTTTTTTTTTCCTTTTTTTTTTTTTTTTTTTTTTTTATATAAAGTGGCTTTGTTTCCCAGCTGAGGGTCAGTGAACAGCTCTTGAAACATTCACTAACACAGTGAGCTCATACTAGAACAGGGGTGTCAAACTCATTTTAGTTAAGGGGCCACACACTGCCCACTTTGATCTCAAGTGGTCCAGACCAGTAAAATCATGGCATAATAACAACAATACTTCTATATGTTTAAATCATTGGTGAAGGTTTTTGGATGATAAACCCTATTTTAAGGTCTTTCTACAATAAACTAGAAACATAAAAACCAAAAACTCAGACATCAGCCCACTGTTTATCTGCCTGAGCTCTCCTCTGCAGATTCCCTAGCAGCGAGCGCTGCTTCCTCCGGAGCAGACGTCGCATTTACGCTGTTTTTGAAGCAATTACTGGATCGATTAAAGAAAAAATTACAAAACGTTTGTACTCATAAACCTCCATATTCTCATAGAAATGCAATTTATGTCTTTCCGTAATTTTCACACTTAGCAAAGTCATCCGGCGGGCCGAGCTGGACCCCCTGGCAGGCCGTATGTTTGACACCCCTGTACTAGAACATGAAGTACACACAAAGGACGAAGGTGCTGTGAATTGGAGGAATAGTTTTCAATATGAATCCCAACCTATTCATTGTTAGTGAATGAGATAACAACAGGCTTGAATGGCACATGATTACTTTCTTCTAATTGGCTGTGTGTGCTGTTTGTGTTTTTACCAAACATGCCTTCTCTTTGTGTCATTTAATTCCTCTTTATGAACCTTATGAAAATTCTACAACACTTAAACAACATCACTATCAAAACTGAATTCGGTGTTGAACATCAGCTTTGGGCGTGTAACATAAAAGCGACCTTTCTGAACTTGTCATTTTACACTGATGATCATCGATCTTACAGAAGGAATTGACTCTTTTTGCAACAATAGCCACAAGGAATAATGCGTTTCAGTCCCGCTTTGCATCAATGTAAACTCAAGTGGTTCACTAGCTGGCTCATGCACCTGTTTAACTGTCCTCAACATTTGTCTATGCAGATACCTGGTGAAGAGCTACCGGCAGGTTAAAGCAGGCCAGCAGCTGAGCGGCATCGTGTCGTACCTGAATGAAGCAGAGGGACGAAGGGTGCAGCCGCAGCCCGTCGCTGCCAGACCAACCGTGGTTGACATTAACGACCTGACCAGCCTGGTGGAGGTCTACAAACTCCGAGCTGCAATGTAAGAGAAAACAAAAGCAGTTGAGAAGAAAATGACCTAATCATTGAACCATGGTCTGTGTTTACATTTCTGGTTTAAATATTTGTATACTTAGTCAAATTCTGTATAAATATTGGGTATTGGTTTCTACTTGGTGGTGCCCAGAAAGAGGACGGGTAAAAGCAGACACGTTGTTATGCAATATGTTTTCGGGTCTGAGGTGTCGTCCTCATAGTCTAATCAGTTCGTTAGACTGCCTGCTTAAGTCGCCCCAAATTTCTGCCTTTGTCCTTTTCTGTGTGACACGATACGCTGTGTGGATCACGTCACGGCGTACTGTCGGTCAGCCTTACTCTCATCTAAATCCATTTGCTGGTGTCGGCTGTGATGAGCACAAAAAGTTATTAAGCCAGTCTGGGGAAAGGTGACAAAATGTGGTCTGCCAGTTCAGACATCAAAAGGATAAAAGGCATTAACCATTTCTTCTGTCCACTTATACACATCATACTCTTTATGGTCCCTTCAACATTTTCACATCTCTTATTCTTTCATTTAAAAAATATAAACTGGATTGATGATAGCCAAGTAGTGAGAAGATGGTTATCTTCCATAAGAGCCATTCCAGATTTGAGTGCTATTGTGACAAACATGAATATGTTGGCATGTTGGTCAAGCTACGGATGTGTAAAGCGTCTTTGTGTTTTCCATTCACGTATATCATCTTTGGTAATGTGTTTGTGTGTGTGTGTGTGTGTGTGTGTGTGTGTGTGTGTGTGTGTGTGTGTGTGTGTGTGTGTGTGTGTGTGTGTGTGTGTGTGTGTGTGTGTGTGTGTGTGTGTGTGTGTGTGTGTGTGTGTGTGTGTGTGTGTAGTCTAGTAGACCTGGCAGCAAAGAGCATCCAGCAGGAGTTACAGAGAAGAAAGAGCCAGGAGGACGCCTGGAACAACAGTTCAATCGACCTGGTCAGAGCCTCAGATGTAAGTTCAGGTTTTGGAATTTGAAAGTGTACTATAAAAAGATTGGCTAAAGCATCTCTGCCAACTTTTGAATCTTGCCCTAAGGCCAGAAGTAGTTTTGTTGTTTAGAAAAATGCTTATAGAGCCTGCTATGCATTACTTGTGTTCAATTATCTTTTTTTTTAATTTTTTTTATCAAATTAAATTGTGTCGCCCTGGTTGTGGCATCAAGACATTTTATGGTCATTAGATAATTTAACACATGCCAGGACTTGTGATTGACAGATTTGTCCTGGATTTATGATACAATAAGTGCAGAGACTGACGCAGAGCTACTTATAAGTCAATCTTTACCCACACTCATCTCCTTAATTTTTATTTTCTGTCTAATTTGATCAATTTACCTTCATTCATTTCCTGTTGTTTGGCTCCAGGCCCACTGTCACTATGTTGTAGTGAAGCTGTTTACTGAGAAGCTGGGGGAGGTTGGAGACACGGCGATACACTCAGTGCTGTCAACCCTCGCTCTGCTCTACGCAATGAATGGCATCAAAAAGAACTCTGGAGACTTCCTACAGGTAAGAAAAATCATAATATGTTGAGACAATATAGTCCATTGTTAGTCATGTTGTAGGTGGTGCAGACATATTGTTTAAAGCTTCTCCACTTCCACCATCTGCTTGATGGTGAAAGTGGAGCAATGTTCATTCAACCAATGTTCAACCATAGGGCAGCAGACATTAGTGGTCTGGAATAGTTTTACGTTGTGGGGCTGACGGAAGGGTCAGAGGTCAGCTGGTTCACAGTATGAGACAGAATCAAATCCCAGCCAAAAGGGAAGTTTATGTTTGTTTATGTTTGTGAGTTTTATGACATGAAAGCTTTTTGGAGTTTATCTGTAGATCAGTGGTGTCCTGCGTCGTAAGTTCTTGTGACTTCAGGGTGACCTGATGCTCTATGTGCTGAAAAGGATGTCTTGGTCTTGCTACAGGAACAACCTAATGTCACTGCTGTGTGTTTTCTGTCTGTTGGTGCAGTTGAGTGAGGTCTACATCTCTATTTTTTTTTTCCTCAGGCTGGACTGCTGAGTGTACCTCAGGTGCTGCAGATCTCCATTCGTATCAAGGAGCTGTTATCTCAGCTGAGGCACAACGCCGTGGCGCTGGTAGATGCCTTTGATGTCCACGACATGAAGCTGAACTCGGTCCTGGGACGATACGATGGGAATGTCTATGAGAACATGTTCGAGTGGGCTCGCCGCTCACCTCTCAACGTTGCAGAGGTCGGTCAGGGTCACCAAAGTAGAATAATAGTTGTGTCCTCATTCGTTGTTGATTTCGTTGTCTATATCATGCAAATCTTCTTAAGGCTTCCGAAAGGATCGTATTAGGTAACGCCAACTCTTTTGAAGCTTGGTGTGACAGTAGTGATATTAGCAGTCTGTAACGGTGGTGATGTGAGAAGCAGATTAACCTGTAAGTGTCAACTGTGGTAATTTTGCTGGTTGGAATAATCATATATCCGCAGCTATAGCTGTGCTCGCAACCAGCAGCTGGAGGCTGTCGGCATCATGTAAAGTGTCACATCGTCCTTGCTGTAGTATCTGCAAAGGGTTTCTTGTAGCTGGAAGTGTTTCATAACTGGACGGATCCACACACCAACAGATATTATGGATCAGAAGAAATGCAAAAACACAAAATATTTTGTTCATTATTTCAGCTTAGAACTTGTTTCATACATTGTCTTTTGTTCTTCAGGTCCATGAGTCTTTCCACAAGTACCTGAAGCCTCTGCGGTCCAAACTGTAAGCCGACCCATGGACCTTACCACCCGGATGTGACCCTTCAACTCAACATACACATAGGGACCAGCGTAACAGCATTAACATGTCAGGATGGTTTTCACTGGCCATTTGTTAGCAATTTATTTCTTGCCACTCGTCTTTCTCTTTGTGGTACAGCTGAACACATTCGGCCTCTCTGAAGGACTTGGTAGACAGGAAACCCACCCTCGAGGTTAATAGAAATAATGGGGACAAATTATAGTGGATAACAAAAAAAAGAGTGTGGAGAGAAAACTTTATTATTTAAGGAAATGGAAACAAATTGAACTGATGAAATAATTACATTATTTGGAGATCACGAAAACATTTGCCGGTACTAAAAAAAAAACAAAAAAACTAATGTGTTTATAGTTTTAGATTTTTCATGTTTTCTGAAAAGGATTTCCATTGTGAAGTTTCACAGGATCTTGTGTTTCATCATTTTGTCTTCACTTCCTGCTGTGTGCCTGAAGCCTCCTCTTTCTGTGAGCCAGTCAGGAGGAAATGGACATCTCTTTTTCTAACAAGAACAGAATGTCATTATGAATATTACATAATGTTTGACTGAATAAACTAACAGTTTTGGCTGTTTCCCCTGACTACAAGGACCAACATGTTGTTTAATAACACAGTGCCAATTGTCACAATTGGTATTAAAGAGGCATTCATTTGTCTGTGACATTTATCGATCGCTGTGAGCATCAAGAAAGAATTTCACATGGTTGATGAAACCTTTCTACCTCACCAGTCTGGCAACTCTGTGCCCATGAATTAGTGTGTAATATGACTCTGCACAGCAGCTCTCCTGTAGTTACCACTCGACAGATTCTCCTGTAGCATACTGTGATAAAACTGTTTCGCATTTTGTTCGATAAAACATCTGCAAATGCATTTAATTCAATGAGGAATTCTGATTACTGCACCTTAAAGATAATCTTGTTGATTCACTCAAAATGTATGCTTTTAGCATCAACCATTCAACCTGTGGAGGCCAGACTGTCTGTTTTATGTTCCTCCTAGGCAGAGAACATTGGCTGTAGTCAGTTTAAATCCATGTTGGTCATTATCGTCCCCCACAAGAAAAGAAAACAACTAAATCTTCCAGTGGCTGTTTTAGTTTCAAAAGTGAGACAATCTGTCTTTATTGTCATACTCACCAGCTTTCACATCTGTTGCTGTATAATATTGTCATACTTGACTAATCCAACTCACTAGTGTGTAGGTTGCATCTAATTGTACTCTATGAATAGAAGCTGAGCTCACTGGACAGCTGAGAGGCTTAAAAAGCAAATAAAGTGCACACGTGAGACTGTGGAATGAGTTTGGGTTTTCAAAGACTGATTAAATTCAGCACATTGGAGTTTTAAATTCCTCACTTTCTGAGAAAAGTGGCCCAATCATTGATTTTACTTCATGTCTGTGTTGGACCATTACAATGAACAATGACTCTGTTGTGCGCATTCGCATGCTTTTGAATGTGTTTGTGGGGCCGAAACCTTTCTGGTGATAATTTTGAAAGATAAAGTATGTCGAGTGTGTAAAAAAGCACCTGTGAGGACAGGCAGAATTATTTTCTGGCAATTATTGAGCCACATATGCACTGTGTTTGTGCATTAGCATTCTCCCTCCCTGCTGTGTGGGGTTGATATTTTACAAAGAAGGGTCAGCCAGCCTCTGGATGGATTCGTTTTTTTATTTTTGTTTTTAATCAATTACATTTCAGACTTTAAATAAACCCACTGTTGTGATTACTACTGGTTGAATTATTCATAATTAAATATGATTATAATATCTGATATGAATAATGTACAAACTGCACACCTTTTTTTTTATTAATGCTTCTCTGTTTTTGTTATTAGTTTCAGAAAAAAAAAATCTTTCTAGAAAAATCTATGATAAATTGACTTTGCAAGCTAAAGTATAGCATTTCATAAAAATTATTAGATGTGTGCTCTGTTGTTAAACTAAAGTCGCTTGTTTTTCTTTGTGAACAATCAAGTCTAAGTAATGGTACTAAGTTTTTCTGCAATTTTGTGACTGTAATGACACTATGATGAAAAGGGAGATCTTTAATCTGAAGCCTCACTGCAAACTAGAAAGATGAATTGTGTCGTAATTATGTGCCTGAGGAAGTTTTCTTTCCTTAATCAAGCTAAGGAGAATGTTCTCTCACGAAGCTCCAATCATTTTTATTTCTGTATTTACACAAACTTTCAATCATTTCATTTCTGCTGTAAGGGCAGAGTTATCACTAAGCTGTTTCCTAAGCATACTTATGGGATAATTTGTCAATGTGTTTTATTGAATTTTGATTTTAAACATGATTTTAGCGGTTGATAAGTATTAATATTATATTAATAAAAAAATTTAAGAATATGTGATGTGTTTATCTTGATCATGTTGGTAACCAGCTTGAATTGATTTTTCAACCCACTAAAAAGAATCCCTTTTTGAGTTCAATAGATGAAGACATTCAACAGGGAGATAAATTGCAAAGAAAAATTACAGTGGTGTGAAAAAGTGTTTGCCACCTTCCTGATTTCTCTTTTTTTTTTGCATGTTTGTCACAATTAAATGTTTCAGATCATCAAACAAATTTAAATATTAGTCAAAGATAACACAAGTAAACACAAAATGCAGTTTTTAAATGAAGGTTTTTATTTTTAAGGGAGAAAAAAAAATCCAAACCCACATGGCCCTGTGTGAAAAAGTGTTTGCCCCCTAAACCTAATAACCGGTTGGGCCACCCTTAGCAGCAACAACTGCAATCAAGCGTTTACGATAACTTGCAATGAGTCTTTTACAGCGCTGTGGAGGAATTTTGGCCGACTCATCTTTGCAGAGTTATTGTAATTCAGCCACATTGGAGGGTTTTCCAGGACGAACCTCCTTTTTAAGGTCATGCCACAGCATCTCAATAGGATTCAGGTCAGGACTTTGACAAGGCCACTCCAAAGTCTTCATTTTGTTTTTCTTCAGCCATTCAGAGGTGGACTTGCTGGTGTGTTTTGGATCATTGTCCTGCTGCAGAACCCAAGTTGGCTTCAGCTTGAAGTCACGAACAGATGGCCGGACATTCTCCTTCAGGATGTTTTGGTAGACGGTAGAATTCATGGTTCCATTTATCACAGCAAGTCTTCCAGGTCCTGAAGCAGCAAAACAGCCCCAGACCATCACACTACCACCACCATATTTTACTGTTGGTATGATGTTCTTTTTCTGAAATGCGGTGTTACTTTTACGCCAGATGTAATGGGACACACACCTTCCAAAAAGTTCAACTTCTGTCTCGTCAGTCCACAGAGTATTTTCCCAAAAGTCTTGGGGATCATCAAGATGTTTTCTGGCAAAAATGAGACGGAACTCAAAACCTGATTCAACGGTGGACAGTAACTAAAACTTAAACCAGCGGTTTCCAATCTATTTGGCCTCTGGCGTCTTACAAACAGTAAAGTGTTGTTGGAGTCACGTTTTTAGATGTCTCTGAGTTTTTAATATCTCGACCAAGCAGTGATTTTGTTCCATCTAAACTTCTCACATGGTTTAATTTCAGTAAACGTTAAAATTATCCAATATCTCATCAAAAATCAAAGATGAGGGAAAAAGTCCAAAAACTGAAAACAGATTTGTGGATCTGAACTTTGTTTTTTCTTCTTTCCTCTCTCAGTAATCATCTGACGACGCCTTACATGTATCTGCTGTCCCTGGATATAAAACTGGATATACAGTAGTTCAAACTAGCACCATCTGCAGCAGCTACAACAGTAACATGCTGATTACACACTGATGCTTCAGTATTAATAATCTAATGATGTCATAAATAATGATATATAAGTCAGAGAGACCAAACCAGTTTTACTTTTAACACTTTAACTATATTTTTCTGCCAATACTTATTTTGCTACATTTACTTTTACTAGGATTTTTCATGTAGGACTTTGACTTCTAGTGGAGTATTTACAGTACATTACTGTATTTGTACTTTTACTTGAATGGAGAATCTGAATAGCTCTTCCACCACTGCCTAGATTGAAGATGAAAAATTCAAACCTGAACATGTGACTGCTAAGGAGTGATGAAAAGTAAAAATATTGCTAATGATTTTTTTTTAAGTATTGTGTCATCTCTTTACTTCCAAACATTATGAGATCATGAGTAAACCTGTAGCTTAAAGCTCTTTTCTGCCCAAATAATTGTTTTAAAGGGATACAAATAAATGTGCGGACTTTAACTATTAAAATCATACAATTGTGTGGTCACTGTCGTTGTGTAGATCGACTAATGTAGTTTTGTTTCTTCGGCACAGTAATGTACAATGAAGCATGCCACATATTTGTGTAGGAGTGAATGAGTGCTAGGACTGTGGGCTTCTGGAAGCTGTTGGCTCTTGGTGGGTTATACTGAGAGGTGTCCCTTAGATTTTGTCCCTCCAATTTAAATGATTTGTATTAATAAGATATTAGAAATTTCTCAGTTTAACCCAATACAGTTCAACAGCGCCACAAATTAGTCTCCAAAATGACCCTTAAAATAAACACTTCTCTCAGTCAGATTGAACAATAACCAAGTGACAACCGACAGTGACTTTACCCATTGGTATGTTAACTGCCTTCTCCAGTTCAGATTTTGGCAGTCACCATCTTGCATTTTTAAGCCAGAAGTGACCATATCTGGACAAGTTAGGGGCAGCGAGCTGGGATTGGACTCATTCTGATTGGAAACCCAGGGAAGCTAAGCTCGCCCTGGTGGATCTCTGACAGCACCACAGGCCTATCAATCAAACAGACACGCCCAGATGTACCACTTTTTGAGGCCAAGTATCTAACAATTAATAGTTGCCCACTATTTTCAGATGACAGAAAACTAATAAGAAGTGAACAACGCCAAACTGACTTGTGGTAATGTTTTTATTCACTTTGTATTTCATGAAAAAAGTGAAACGGGAGTCTATGGAGCCAGACACCTTTTGGAGCCCATGCCTAGTAAAATGGAGCACTTCTGCATCGGCCTCATTTTTTTCAGACTTGGAAGCTATGTCCACTTTTATACAGTCTATTATATTAACTGTACATAATAATCCATATAAAAGGGAGGATTTATTTCTGGGCTGTAGGAATATACTCAACGCGCGAGGTGGTCCGGGCAAGCCTCCTTCAGTTCGGCCGTAATCTCCACAGGCGGGCCGGCCGTTGAAGGAGGAGCGGCCCAGCTCGGCTCCTCTGTGGATCCCGTAACTCCGCCCCCTGCTCCCCTGTGGATACCGTAACTCCGCCCCTGCTCCTCTGTGGATCCCGTAACTCCGCCCCCTGCTCCTCTGTGGATACCGTAACTCCGCCCCCTGCTCCTCTGTGGATACCGTAACTCCGCCCCCTGCTCCTCTGTAGTGCCGCAGTCAGAGGAGCAGGAAAAACAGAAAGAGGGAAGTAGTGACAGTGTTGACGGTGGACAGAAACTCCAGTGTCGTGGCATTTCGGACATAAACCGTCTGCTAATGAATTATAACTCCGTTATTTCTTCTCGGAGGTGAGTGGAATAAGACTCTTCATTTGTTTTTGAAATGTTTAAGCCGTTAAAAGTTTAGTCACAGCGTTTGGGGGGCCGTTGTCGAGTTTTATACATTAAAAACAAATATTAGTTATCGCAAAACGACCGTTTATAAGCAGTCTTTTTAAACGTGAGTTTGTCGCGTGTGTGTGATCCTAGTTAAGTTTGAAATCGCACAACTAACACAGTTACTGACATTTCCAATGTAATCGTTAGCTTCCAACGGCCGTTGTCATCTAACGCTGTACGAGCCTCTGCAAGCCCTTTGTTGGCCTGTCCGCCCGGGAAACAAGCATATGAAGACAATTATTCATCTCCGATTTCCTTCTGTTGTCCCTCTGAAGTTGATTATAGTCGCCATGTGCCCGCAAATTCATTTACTGGAAACGGTAAACCCCACCCATCTGTTTGTCAATGAATGCAGGAGGTGGTGTTTGGATTTAATGAGGGATAATAGTCCAACTGAATTATGACAGAAATGACAGAATATCTGCGTTACAGCCGAAGTGGCTGATCTTGAAACATCTTCAGGTGTACGTAGACTAGTTGAGACTGAAATAGAGACGGTCCTGTCGGTAGTCAAATTGCAGATTAAAAGTTAAAGCAAAATGTAGCCTAATAGTTGTTTGTTCCTACTGTACGTTCAATGCTCCTGGAGAGTTACATAACTCAGTGTTGGTCCATTAGCGGTTCTCAAAAAGGCTGTAGAGGATATCATCTCAGATGTTTCCCTTTGGTCTGAGGAAAACATGTGAGGAGGAGCTGGCAAACACATCAGACCAGCTTGTCAGTTTATTTATACAGCAAATTTATATCTAACATACTTTGACCGAAGTGCTGATAAAATGAGATTGGATCAGCCATAAAATAACAAATGAAGCTATAACTTTTTTTTTTTTTTTTTTTAAATAGTGTGAAAACCAAAACAAGATTTGAAGATACATACAGGAGTAGTCAATATACTATGAAAATAGATCAAAAATTTAAACTAATCTGGAAATGCCTGTGTGAATATATATGTTTAAATCAAGATGTGACCACTGGTAGTGAAATTGATGAGCTAATCTCCAGGGGGAGGCTTGTATAACGTTTTGGAGCTGCCACTGAGAAAGCTCGGTCAGCCCCCATTACAACATACAAATAATTGTAATAGCCCAGCGTCTAATTAATAAAAGCATGACTGATCCTTCAGAGGAAGGAAAGACTTGACCTTAGCTAAAACTCCTGACTGAAGAAGCTGACTTGAACAGATTTGATTTGCGGAAGAGGAATCGGGATTCTGAACTTGAGGTTTGCAGCAGAGTACCAGGAAAAAATATCATCAAGTGATACTGCTGGTTGGCGGGAAGGACTGAGCACCAAAAATTCATTTCATTTAAAGTGAGATTGAGAAAATGTTGCGAGAGCCAAGTCCAAGCAACTTATCAAGGTTTATTAAAAACCAGGTATCGAAGTGATAATAAGTCATAGTGATAAGCAATAATATGTATTTTATAGACCCAAGAAGCAGCATATGCTGTACCATGAAAAGAAAACATTCATACAATTTTCAGTTAATTTCTAATCTGGGTAAAAATGTAGATCTGCCGCTGTTGTTATCTGTTAATTTAGTTGTGTTGAATGATGGTTTGCATGTGGTTATTAACAATATAGTGAGTTCAGGTGCCAATGCAAACTACTTTTGTATATTAAAACTTAGTGTCGCTACTACTTGTACTACTGATGTGTTTTGCTCCATCAACATGTGGGTGGGAGGTTGGTTGTATGGTTGAAATGACAAGAATCAAACTGCATTACTGCAGTGTTTTTCTTCATGCTGACTAGCACTCAAAATCATAAAAACCGAAGAAGAAATACTAATATCTTAGCATTTAATAGGCCTTCAAGCCTATTTAATTGACACAATAGATTAAAATTGAAACTCGTTATTACTTTATCCTCCATGTAGTGCCCAGCTCAAATGAACCTACTTTATAGTCGAGTGCATTTTCACACGCATGTATTTGAAGAGGAAGCTGTGAAAAGCAGAGAATTGTTGCAGGGTGTTTCTGATTGCTGTCTATGTGAAAACCTTATGGGGACATTCTTAAGGTGTGAAGTCCGTCCAGAAAAGGGGAAATTCATTGTGTACGCACAGAAGGCAAGACATTCGTGCAGCAGACCGCCAAGCAACAGCTGCGTCTGCATGGCTGAACTGGCATGTTGTCTGCACCAGTTCCACACCTGTCACCGAGTTAATAGGCTGCACTGAGGAAACATGTGACCCAGTTCCAATCAGAGAGTTTACACTGCGTATAAAGAAACATTAGTTCAACCGAAAGGTCACGCGCTTTATCAGAAACAGCAGATGTTCTGCCATGAGTCCAAACCCGGCACATATTTCAGTGCCTCATTCTTTAAGTTCACGTTTCCAGAACTGAGATCTTCCGTGTTGTTCAACAGGTATAGATGTTTCTCTTATTCTTTCCAAAAGGTGTCTGTCGGTCCCTGTGAAACCGGGATTTTTTTTTTAATAGATTGATTGTTGACTCTTTTGGTGAACTTAGTGTAGCGTATATCAGCTCACGGTTACCTCCCCATCAACAGCATACCACAGTCCGTTTGATCTCGCAACGACAACAAAAAAAGAATTCCAGTCCCGAATAAAGTATAACAAAATTCCCCGCTCGTATATTTAGATGTTTGGGAACCCCTCGGCTTGCCCACTAGAATTGCTGGTATTTCAGTCTGTCACGTAACTTCCCTCTTGGGGCTTTCCTTTCAGAATCTTATCTGATTTCAGCTGCCTTGCCGTGCCACACCCAGAAAACAGGTTTTTTTTTGTTTTTTTTATTAATAATTACAACCCACCCCGGTGAAACGAGTATCAAGCTGCTGGATCGCCTTGGAAGTATTTTCTGCACTGACATGCCAACCCTTGTACCACCACGCATGACACATTATCTGAAAATATTGGGAGACTCTGGAAATACTTTGAAACCCAAAGGCTCATTCACCTTAAAATAATTTCTGTGGATACTTTTGACTACTTTGGAAAAAGCTAATTTCCCCTCCCCTTAAGATATGACAAAATGTTTGATACTGGTATTCTGTCTGGCACTGCAGTTCATTTGTGACAATGGGTGAGAGTGAACTACTTTGAATATTTCAGTTTAAAATGGAAGATGGCTTAGCTGACAAGAATTTCTCCCAAAATCCTTATATTAGCACATATACAGCCGTTTAGTTGATTTTTTTTTTTGCGTGCACAAACTAAACATCAGTTATGTAGGTCAGATCCAGAAGTGTGTGAGGAACTCTTGGACTCAATCCAAGGCTGTTGCTGAGGAATTGCAGGAATTGTAGTAGCTTGCTGTTAACACGGGTTTGGGCATGTCGGCTCCTGGAAAAGGTGCAGTGTTGTTTTTTTTGGAGTGGTTAGCTTGAAGCCGTTTCAGTAGTGACCCTGAGTTACTGTTTTCTGATGGGTTTGAAATGAAACAGTTGATCAGTTTGAGCTGCCAATGTGCTGATATCAGCCAAAGACAGGTAGTGGCGCACGTAAAGAAGCAGGTTGTTGTTTAGAGTCATTGTCAAGAGATATCGTGGTTGTATGTGAACAATGTGGGGGCGGTTTCAGTTGTTTTTTTACGACTGTTTAGAAAACACGCAGACAGCACTGAAAGTCACACTCTCCTACGCCTTCAGTAGCACTTATCTGACGAAGCGCCTGCTGGTGCGTGCTCTGTCATGATGATCGTTTTTAACCCTACTCACCTCGCAACAGAGCAAACCAGACTTACTTGTGAAGTATAAAGACTTCTGTGCTGCTGTTATGTTTTTGATTATCCTTAAAAGGTCTTGTTAAAGCCGAGCATTCCTTTCTGTTCTGAAGGTATTGTCCCAGCTGGCTGCTGGCCCGTGTACTCTCAGGCTTTTTTCCACTCTGACCTCGCTAGCGGTCCATTTACAGCATGGGAGAACTGAGTTCTTCAAACATGGAGACAGGGAGAACAATACATTAAATAAGCAGCATCTGTGTTTGTATGAATGTTACTGTACAGACACCTTGGATTGCTGACTGCTTGGATGAATATTTAAAAGCAGAAAAAGTTGAACAACTCTCCCGACTTATTGGACGGCAAACCCTCGTAACCCATGTAGATGGCCAGTGTTTTGTCTAGACGAGCATATCAAAAACACATTGGATAAATAGAGCAGCAGACCGTTTGTGCGTCTTACAATATGAATACCGAACTAAAAATGGGGAATAGTTTTTGAATGCACAACCCAGAAACATGTGCGCTAATTCCAGTTTTGTCTGGACACTTCCCACATATGAACTTGCAGTTGACATATAGAGTCTGTGTGAGGATGTTAACATTTTCTATGCATCCTCACTTGTAGTCAGTTTAACCCTCAATGCTGTCCAGTCTTTAGAATGAAATTATTACAATTCCCACTATTATTCATTCCTCTCTCCTCTCATTCCTCACTGATGCTTCATCATTTTATTCACACTTGTTTTAAGCCTCTGAGCACCTTAAAGTGTCAGATTTCTCTATCCATGTATAGCTATGGTCTTCTGATATTTTTGCCAGATTGCAGAGGTTAAGGACCATTTATTTGGAAAACTTAGCAGTACTCATCTCATTTAAAAAGCTCTGTATTCAGTAATGCAGTTTAAAGTTTATGACGCTCATGTTTAAATAGTTAACACACATGGTTCACAAACAGCATGCTTTTGTAAACATTCTTGTCCGGCTTTACAAGGAATGATGCATGTAGGGTGTAAAGGAAGAAGTGATGAGTCAGTTCCTCATTTAGAGTTTCAGAATAAGTCCACAAACAGCACTGCCCTCAACAACAGCGATACTTCTGCTGCACATTAAAATTCTGGATTTGTTAAAAAAATGCTAGCCTCGAAATTGAATTCAGATTTTTAGGTTATCGGTGTATAGACAGTTATCTCGAGATAACTTTTGGTGACGGCTATAGTTGAAGAAAATGTGAATAAACAAACTCTCAGGTCTGCATACTAAAAAGAAAGAAGTTGTGCAATATTGTCTGTAACCTAGATGTTGGTGATCACATATTCAAACAAGTGTCAGAAGCAGCGCCATGTGACATGATAATGATCACCGACTCATGCTGCCTTAAGCTTTTGATAATGAAACTAAACAAGATTTATAATAAGTAGCGGCCTGGTTTAGTGTTCAAGTAAGGGGTGTGCTTTAATAGGGTTTTCAATCACAAACCACTACAAGTTTCTTTTATTATTTTCCAGACTTTTGTCATTGAACTCCATGAAAAACTTTCCTGTAAATATTTGTCCATAAGTCCATTACAGAGCAGACTGCACATAGCTGCTGAATGCATTCAGAAGATTTTACAACCAGTAAATCACAAGGCTGAGGGCTTGAGTGGAATAAAGCTTGGAGAAGAGATAGATGAAACCTTTGCTCAGTGGGCCTGATATTTGATCAAAAATATTCATCACAGTCAGCCTACTGTCCAGATACCGTTATCCAGAACTCTGCATTCAGTCAGAAGGTAGCAGCAGTATTGAATATTCAGATTCTCCTTTATTGGGGGAGAACAATCACATCTTTGTCCTGAACAGAAACATTAGCTGGTCACAGCGGCAGGCTGCTGTGACCAACTGTACAGTTGTGAACACTGTACTTTCAACCATGAAAGAAATGTGAAGCTTGCTTGACTACTACGAGTTGCTCTGGAAAGACGATGCTTAAAATGAAGTAGAAAAAAGAAGTCGAAAAAAGGCTGATCTTAGCACTCAAAATGCTTTAGTACAGAAAGACTTGCTTTTTTTTTCCCTCCAGCGAGCACCAAGAACATCGTTTTTACTACTGTGGAGGCGCATAGTGTCAATTCTCAACCATTCCCCTGGTTCGAATGCCAAAAATACACTGAGGGAAAGAGTGTTGTAGGCATTGTTGAAGTCTCAACTTGTATCTCGTAGTTGTGTTTTTATACTACACGTAGAGTGTAATTCTTCCTATTAACCCCCATGATGATAGTTTAACTGTATTGAAGTTGGGTATAAAATGACTGATCATAGTGTTTCACAGTCAGATACACACACTTTCACCTTTCACCTCTTTAAACTGGATAAGCACTCTTGTTTTGCATGCTTGTCTAGCGCTGTGTAAACATAACCTAAGTCACAGTACACTTGTCTTGTCCCAAATGGAGTTGGTCAACTGCTTATGTAGCGTTGACTGTGTCAGAAAGTGAAACATGATCTTCTCCTCTCCCCTACATGTGGTGTTATGGGTGTGGATTTATAAGATAAGGGCTGTACGCATTTGCAGCCTGTTACATGCATACAGATAAAACTTCACAGCTCTGATTAAATGAGCACTCTCAACCTGTCTCCATGTTTACAGTATGTATATATCTATCAGTGCTGCCTTGAGCATCAGGCAGATGGGAATAAACACAAACACTCTCCCTGTGAGAAGAGACTCTACCGTGGTGACACGCTCACAGAGGAGCATGTGACATCCCTAAACGAATGGGGATGGAGGTGACCAACATACAAAGCCTGCTGTTAGTGGTCAAGTAGAGAGCAGTTTAGATGAACCAGTGAATTATTATACCCCAGAGAGGCTAAGACATGCCGGGATGGTATTTTGCATGTCATGTGACAGCATTACATATGGATGATGTCATTGCAGTCATGGCTTACACTCTGGGATCCGTTAACGTAATTATCCCCCTTCCCCCTCAACTCAGAGGTTTGGGAACCTGTTGGTGTTTTGTCTCTCCTGCAGTGTCCCCTTTTTTTTTTTTTTTCTTTGCATACTAATGGTTTTGCTGTAGTTTTTCATTGTTTTCCAGATAACTTTTAACTCGACTTGGTTTTCCTTGGTTTATCTAAAAATAACTGAACTTTATAGTATATTTTTCTTGCTGGTATCAACAGGCTGCCATAACAGACATTAACATGCACCTGCTGAAGAAGTGGGTTTTATTTTCTATATTTTTTTGTCTGATTTCTCAATGCTGCTCTGATCATTGAGCAAATCAGAATAAATTTAGTTATATTTATGGGTTTTGACTTTATTAACCCCACAGTGGGGAAATTCCGTAAACTCAACTCAACAGGAAAAAGCCTCCTCTAAGAATATGTATTAAAGTTGCATCATACAACAGGACATACTCATGTTGAAGTTGCATTCTGTTTCACCTTCTTGAATTTTATCTCTGATCTATACCAGTGGCCTCAAACTATTAAACACCTGGGAGAAAAACAATTATTTTTTTTGTCTTTCTGATTGAATAGTATGTCAGCTATACACCTGATGCTGCAACTTGTCTTTTCCACTTCTCTCCCTTACGTACACCTAGAATAATGGTCTGCATTTTCAGTAGAATGATTTATTTAAAAATTGTATTGTATTCCCAAAGAATGGCAATTTTCTCCGTACAATTAAAAGACAAGGCAGTTACATTAATCTGCACATAAATCTGAAATTTGTCCCCTCTATTGATAATGTTAGTGCTCCAGCTCCACCTGTATTTTAGGTTTAAAGAGAAATTTTGATACTGTAGTTATGGTGGTCTCACAAACGCTACTTATGTTGAAACTAAATTTGCTAAATGTGAAAAAGCCTAATTTAATACTCAATTTTGTCAAAAAATGTCAGATAAATCAGAAAGACTGGGAACAAATTAAATTGGGAAAAACATTGGAAACATAAGAGTTGTGGGCTAGATTTAACAATGAATCATAAACCTGCTGGGGTCCCAGAGAACCGCACTAGCATGGAGGAACTTGCCCTTTGGACAGTAGTTTGAGATCCATACTTAGAAGAAAAATAAATCTGTGATATGATATTGTTTTATTGAATGCACAACTTAACTGAAGGGGAGGCTGTGGCTCGGATGGTAGAGTGGGTTGCCTACTAATCAGAAGGTTGGTGGTTCGCTCCTCTTGTCCACATACCTAAGTGTCCTTGGGCAAGACACTGAACCCCAAGTTGCCTCCGATGGCCCACCATCGGTGTGTTAGTGTACTCCTGATGGCGGGCACCTTGCATGGCAACTTAGTCTCATTAGTGTGTGAATGGAAAAAACATGTCAAAGCACTTTGAGACCATAAGGTGATAAAGCGCTGTACAAGTGTAGACCATTTCACTTAAATATGGAGCTGAGTTTTGTATTAGTATAGTTACACGTCTTGGTATCATCTTAAAAAAGTATCATGAAAAATGCGCACAGATCTACTTACATGCTTCACATAATGTTTCTACTCTCTGCATATCTCAGTTATCTTTCCTGGGGAGAATACAGTCCATCGTCTCTCCCCATTCGTTTTCCTATGTGGATCCTAACAACTGCCTGTCTACATTGATAGACTGTGGTCAGCAGCAGTCTCTCTGCTACTTGAGCACTCTATCCATTAGCCAAATTCCTTGCTATTTCATTATCCAAGTCACTTTACTCCAGCTCCTGCCCACTACTCCATTGAACCACAGGCTAGATTGCCAGTAGCCTCTTCTCTGTCTCAGGAGGACTGAATCAGGCACTCTGCCCAAGCTTTAAATATTTAACTCATTTAATTGAAAACAATGTTGGCGGAATTGAAAAGCGTAAAAGTATCATGTAAATTGTGTTTTGGGGGGGATTGGAGCAAAGGATGTGTAACAAACATTATGTTAAGCTCTGTCTAATCATTCCTGGGCTCTCTTGTGGAAACTAGGCTATTGACTGAGCAGGTGTCAGATTTCTGTGTGGCTGCCATTCCTGTCGCAGACACCCTCGGTCTCGCATTGATTTTATGAACCACAACTCTGGGACAGAATTCAAGGCTTTCAAGACGATAATGGATGTTTTGGCCAAGGCTTGTGACATTATAGGTTTATGCCTGCAATGCTTTTGATTTCTCTAGAAGTACTTGATGTAATGCTGTGAGGCATTCTGAGCTCCAGGAATAGACCGGCCGCTTGCTTCGATGTTGACTGTGACTGGTTAAGACTGGAAGACGGAGATAAATAAGCTTGATAATGTTATTCTGTCCCTGTTCAGAGAGAGTAATGAGTGTGTTATTTGTGTCATCCAGTACAGTGTGTGTACACATGGGCTGCACTTCAATAAATATGATATGTTGTTTGTAAACAGCAGTAAAACGGTGATCTTGCAGGAGTCATCCTTCTGGTGCTTTGATGAGTATTTTCTAAATAGCTGGCTGCACAGTTTTGCATATAAGCTGATTATCAAAGGATACAGTTCATTAACAAGTAGAACAAGTTTCAGATTTGATCACCATTATTACATGCAGTCAATAATGATGAGTGAAATACTATTTAGCATTTAAATGGAGGGAAAGGATATTGATTACTAATCACCTTGAGGGTGCTTGATGATTGGAGAGAACTATTGATCGCTGTCATCTGATGTCATCAGATGTCATTCCCAACATCTAAACAGCTGGTGCATCAGTTGCTTTTTCAAGCCTAATAACATTTGGGTGCTACGGAATCAAATCAGTGCTGCAAATCAGCAAACAGGAACCCTTGTGGCATTATGATAGCATCATTTTTGTGCCAATGTGATGAAATGATTTGTCAAGTATTTAATTGACTGAATTAGATAAAGTCATACTGTGTTCTGTCTGTCGATCTTGAGTTTTCTGCTAGATGGTTTTCTGAATCCATTTTCAAAAGATTTACAATATCATGATAGACTGAGTGCTACCGTGTATTTGCAAACACAATGCACACGTGTCTGTTTCCCACTCCAGGATAAGGGTTAAGAATCATAATATTTTAACAGGCAAATACTGTAAATCATTAGATGACACTATCAGATTAGATACACGTATTAAAATGCAATTAATTTGAAAACATTGAATAACTATTCCTTATTCTTAAACCATGTTTTCACTCCGCAGGGTTGTGAAATTTTAGAAATAGATAATGGTGACATTAATTTATTTGTCTACCTTTGTTGATTTCTATTTTTAGGTGCATATTCATAATGAAACAGTCCCAAAGAGACTTCCCTTTCCTCTTTTCCTGCCTCATAGTTACATTAAGATAAATTAGTGGCCTCAGCACTACGCAGTAAGAAAAGCTTGCAACCCCTGATATAACACCATTTCTCATCTGCTGGAAGTGAAGCTAAGCCCTATTAGGTTCACTTAAGAAATTGCATATGAAGGTAATGAAAGGAAAGTTGCCAGTGATGTAATTGTTTTCAGCAGATTAAACTGGAAGAGAGCCAGCTGCTTTTAAGGAGACTTGTTTGTTTGGATACTTGTATTGTTTCCTTTTGCGTTAGTGTTGGGGCTTTAAAGGAAAGCGTTAGGTCATCTGTTATGCTAAAATTTCCCCTAGGAGAGACTTTATACAAAAGCAGACTAAATAATAATAATTTAATCTTGTATTTTTTTTGTAAACTGAGAATTTAATTTAGTTAAATGTTTTCACCCTGCCCCAGTAATCTAATTTGCACACAGGCATATCTTTAGTTCTACAATATCAACATGCTGATTGGCTGCATTTCTTAGCGCTGCGAGTGAATTCACATTTCTTTGAAGAAATATTTAATATCATCCACTATCGCCAGCGTAATTATAACATTTATTTAGAGATTTTATTTTCTAACATCAATTTCGTCTTGTCTTTAAAAAAAAGTGTGTTTATTAAAACATTTATGATCGTTTACTAAAACATTTATGAACATATTTTGAGATGCTTTTGGTCAGTCAAATTGACAGTAATCCTGTTTGGAAACCCAGATTACAAGAAGAGGTACAGAGGTTTCAGCTACAGATAGACCTACAAACCTGTGGATAGATAGCATATCAAAGATGTATTGAAATTATGTTTGTAAAATGCATCCATTACATTTTCTCATCTCCAGCACTCTGACAGGATGGCATCGCATAAGGGGGAGGAGCCTCTTCCAAACAGAGGCCAAACGGATAGTCGTCTAAAGAGCAAGAAGCCACCCAGCCTTGTGATAGCCATCCCTCCACCTGAGCAGATGATGCCACATGACCCCGCGAAACAGGTAGGCCGGCTGTCTCGACTTAACCCTGTTTTTCACTGCTTGGCCTCGTGAGACAGAGAGCTACATTGAAGATATATTATCACATGACCAACCACATTATGTCATCGTGTTAAGTACTTTCCTGTGCATGTTGAGTTAATATAAAGTTTTAAAAGGTAGTCTTAAGGGGCAGGTTGACCAAAATTCCCTTGCCATTCATGTCTGTGTGGCGCTTCGTAAAACACTTCGCTTCTAGTTACTCAGCCCCCTCCTTTGGTTCTCACAGAGTTCACTTGAATTTGACACATGAAAAACAAGGCTTTCCCATGTCCAGCAGGTCAGCCTGAAAGGTGGGGGGGACTGACTTCCTAATGACAAAATATGGTTTGTTTATAATCTTGTTTTGTACCTGTACAGCAAAATAATCTAAGCAGCCGATATAAGGAAATGCTGATTGGTTGTAGTGAGTGTGAGGGTTGTAGTGATCTATTTTTTTTTTACATATTATTTTTGTGGCATTTTGGCCATTATTCAGATAGCGCTGTGTTGATGTGTGAAAACAGAGCAGTGGAGTGACACAATAAAGATCTAGCCAGCTGTGAATCGAACTGGAAATTGTGTTTGTGCCCAGGTGGTCTGTTCCCTGACCACTCGGTTATTGGGTCACCTCTCCATTACAATGCTTGGAAGATTATAGTGCATCCTAAAATACCAATTAAAATGTACCAAGCATGAAATTCCCCCCATAGATATACAATATAATCACACTAGCACGCCACATCCCCTCCAAAGTGGTCCCCTGCTGTTTAATAAGCTCCACACTCTATATGCTCGCTGCTGTTGCTTAATTCTATTCTGTGTGTATGTCCACGTGAGTCAGGCGTGACAACAGCCGGGTCTATTTGTGTCAGGCTCACTCTATAGCTGATGCCTGAATTTAACTTATGAATGTCCTCTACATACAGTGAACTAAACTTAGATTTGATGACAATTGTCACTCACCTTTTCTTATAACATGTATACACCAAAACTAGTTTTTGTGTGTGTGTAATGAGAGAGACAAACACACACAAAACACTTGGTCCGGACAATATATTTCTATTATGAAATATGATGATATGACTTGATAGAGTTATGATATAATATTGATATAACTGTTGTCTTTTCCTGGTTTTAAAGGATGCAGTACAGTACGGTAAAGTTATGAACTTACCAGACTGTTCTAGCTTTTCTATTATTTGCCTTTTCCCACTTAAACATTATTTCCAATTACTGATGATTATTTATCAAAAATCTCATTGTGTAAATATATTATGAAAATAACAATTATCATCCTTAAAATACTTTCACAATATCCATATCTAGGTCAGAGTGAAAGCACAGAAAAATCCCAAGCATCCACAAAACCCAGCTGTTGCTGCAGACAAACTTATATATTTTTTTTTCTTTTTGTCTGATAAAATAAACTAACATGAAGCTTAATGACAGCAGCTGTGCTGAGATTAGTTCTATTGTTAATGGCAGAATCTCTTCTCCGTTTCTTGTTTGAAATAAGCAAGTATCAGAGAGCCCTTTGGGGTCTAGTGGCCTGTCAAGGTTATTTATTATTATTGTTTTGTAATTTTAAAACTTTATTCCAAAATTTAGATACAAATAAACATGACTGAAGCAGTTATTTACTATGTGGCTTCAAAATGGAGGTTCAGATCAATCATGGTCCTAATTAACTTGAGGGTAGTATATTGGTTTAGATAACAACCAGGAAATTAAATTTGGATTAAAAAAAAAAAAAAAAAAAAAAGGTACTTTTGGAAATTCAGTTTTATTAAAAACTAATTCCAAAAAATACTTTTGAAATTCTGCCATTTTCACAGTGGTTAAAGAAACTGATTTGGGTTGTTACTGATAAAGTACAGAATTAGCATACAGGGGCAGAAAATAAAAGACTTTGGGTTGTTCTTTATTTTTAACAAAAGATTATTTCCAGAATTTTTCCATTTGCTCACACAAGGAGGCATTTTTGAACACAAGCCCATGCATTTTCCTCTCTGGACCCCATGTTTAGAACACAAACAGGGTCATTTGAGCTCCACACAGCAGACGGTAGTCAGAGTTTAACTGAGCGTGTTACAGTTAAACTGTTCGTAAAGGACAAGTAGTGTCGTAAACATGCAAATGTAGTGTGAAATCAGGCGTGTGCTGTATCTTTGTACTGTAGACACTCAGGCTACTAGATTTTCCATTATTGGGACGCTTTTAGATAATGCTAAATTTGGAAATTATTTGCTGCATCGTGTACTGTAGCTAATACTGCAATAAATACATGTACATAAAGTGTTTAGAAATTGTAGAATTTACATGTGTAACCTTTGTTTTCATCAATAACATGTCTCAACACGTTAAGTCCCAGCCTGAACATATGGCCCACTTACAAGTCGCTTCGTGCCCCATTAGCTCTCAGAATGACACGACCATTAGCCTCACCAAATACACAGTCGCTGCAGGGTAGGATAATGGTCTTTCTGAGGAATCACTACACCCCACATAACAGGAGAACACTCAGCAGCATACACAAGTGGGTGTTTGAGAGAGTAGAGAGATGGGATGTTTGTTTGTTTTTTCGGCTCAAGGCCCATGTAGCAATACATGAGCTTACAAAATATTGATTCAATGCAGTTGTTACTGCAATGGAAAAGCACTTTAAATATCTCAATACAGCGATTTAGTCTTGCCCCCAACCCTAATTACCTAATTACTTTTGTAACAGTCTTATAATTTGATTGTAATTTAGTGGTTACTGCTTATTCTGCCGCTTTATATCTTGTAATATTCCTACAACTGTAATCGTAACAATTGACAATTTTCCGGTCTATGCAGGCATTATTATTTTGTTTACATTGTTTATTATATCAACAAAAAACAACATTAATCAACAATTATTGTTACTGTGATTGTAACATTACTTCTCATTTCCTCTGGTCAGCCTCTACGACCGTCCCTGAAGAAAAGCATGAGTGGTCAAGCAACTGGTTCGATGTCGGACAGCGTCGGTGGAACCGGAGATGCAGGCTTTTCAGCCAGAGACAGAAGGACCAAGTTTAGTAGACAAACATCACTCTCACAAAGCATCCGCAAGTAAGCTGAACAAGGTTTTTTTTCCCTTCTTCTGTGTCACGTTCCTGAACATTGAACGTCAGGTTGCTGGTCAGAGTTAAGTCTAACACTCTTTAATTAGAGACTTACAATAAATATATAAATCATCAGCAACGTCATGAACGCGTGGAAAAACGTAATAATAATTCTTCACTGAATTGTATTATAAAAGCGATGCAAGTGCTGTTCAATACAGGTCACCTTAAATAGTCAAAAGGTACATTGTTTATTCCACACAGTTCAATAACACACACAAAAAAAATCCTCTTGTCCTCTAATAAATAGACAACAGACAGTTAATTTGTCAGTATTTACCAGCGACATGTCCTTAGAGTCACATGATTAAGTATAGAGATAAAAATGTGAAAAAAACATTCTACGTCCAATAATAATGCGCAGTAATGGACAGTATTGAAGTGTATGCAATATTCAGAAATCTTCATTGTTAGCTATGTAGTGCAGTGAAAATTAGGCAAGCTGTGTCAGTGTTAAACCAAACACCATTTATTAGTTTTGGTGTCCAAATTTATCTAACCTTTTTCTAGCAGTAAAAAAGTTCTCCATCAATTTAGCTGGTTTGTTGTTTAAACTAAGAAGATTCTCATGAACAGATACCATATAAAAGTTTAGGATCATGTTTTGTGGATATGTTAGCCAGTTTCATATTTTGCAACTCCAGCTGTGTTTAGTGTCATGCTTTCTATCTAGTCCTGTGTTCCTTTGATCTAGTTTCAGTATGACGTGTGACTATGACTACTGTTTTCTTCCTGTTCATCTAGAAATACAGCCCAGTGGTTTGGGGTGGGTGAAGACTGTGAGACCAAGCAGCAGCTATGGCACAGGAAGAGCCTGCGCCACTGCAGCCAGCGCTACGGCAAGCTGAAGGCCCAATATAGAGAGCCTGAGACGGCCACCAGCATTGACCAGAGCCTGGACTCACCAGCCAACCACAAGATGCCCAAAGTATGCTACCATCACAGAGACATGATCACTGTGTGCCTCAACCTACACACACATAAGCTGTTTTGATATATCTTGATATCCTGATCCTTTACATGAAAAGAAAGACTAGTTATACAGAGAACAAAAAGAAACAGGATGAGACATAACAGACAGTGTAGCCAGTTTTACAAACTGATAAAAAGTTACAACTCTTTTTTTTTTTTTTTCACACACTTGCATAATTTTACTCCTTGAGAGACAAGGGGAGCAAAACGATAAGATGGAGATTGTGAAGAGAGAGAGCAAATGTGTCTTGCTCCAATACGGTGTTTCTGTATGGAGACACGGTATTACAGTGCTGCATGGTGACAGACGTGGACCATCTGTGTCCCTGATGAATCATCTCTCTGCCTTCAGTCCATGTCTGACGGCTCTGCTCATCTACTCATCATCTTTGTTCTCTGTCCTCTGCTTACAATCATCCACTTGTTTCATTCTGAAATCTGAACGCATTTAGTCTTGTGACATAGTGAGTCTTTCTCTCACTATACATAGTTGCAGTACATGTATGCACAAACACAGAGCAAATCTCTCTCAAGAGACTCTGAGTGACTCTTCTCTTGTGCTCACTCCCTGAGAATACTGCGTGTTGTTGAAAGTCAACTTAAGGGATTTCAAATTGGCAACATTCATGTCAATGTCATGGTGCAACACAACACATATTTTCGCCAGGTTGACCCCAGTTTCTGTTTTTGGTAGATCGTGGACCCCCTGGCTCGGGGACGAGCCTTCCGTTACCCAGATGAGATGGACAGTCGCTCCCCCAGAACACCCCACACCACTCAGGGGGTTCCTGTCACACCCGGGGTCACCTCACTCAGCTCCTTCACCAGCCAGCGCTCCGGGTACAGCCGCTTCCCCCGGCGAAAGAGAGAGTCCGTTGCCCGCATGAGCATCAGAGCGGCGTCCAACCTGCTACGGGTGGGTGGTGTACCAGAAAATGGGTAATTTTTGACGTATTCCAGATAGTTTTACTAATTATTTGCAAATAGGCGCATGGTAAGGTTTGTCCGTTTTTTTTCCACAACAACCACAATTTTAACTGCTTTTCATGATTGTATTTATTCTGTTGTAAAAACAAAATAGATTTCTGTGTAATCTCAATAAATTATATGGCGTGGAAAAGTCATTCATCGTCAATCATTTTTTAGAAAACACGAGCACAGTGGTTCTGAGGTAAATCCACATTTCACAGGCTAAACTCTGCAGGCAATAGTCTTCTGTCAGATGCTTTTGTTGCATTGATGAGAAAATAAGTAGAGGAGGTATCCAAACTAATGCTTAGTGCAGCTTCTTCACACTTTTACTCAGTTTCGAAAATCCTCAGCAAACTAATGTTGTATAAAACCTGTGCTTTCATATAATGCCTTCAATATATTAATACTATGACAGAATAAGTTGTTTATAGGTTACAGGCTTTCCATTAAAAGTTAGGAATAGATCAGCATCAAGCCATTCGTTTCCCTTTGTACGCATATTTAGAGTAGATCTGATCTAAGAAACTCAATGCATGTGTGAAATCACTTGTTCCGTGGTGTGTGTGTTGTCCAGGGTCGTAATGGCTTGGCAGGCTCACAGACGGGCCGCAGTTTCCCCAGGAGGAGCTTTGCCCGGGCCAGCTGGATGGACGAAGAAACTGTGGACTCTGCAGACACGTCTGAGTCGCTCTTCTTCAGCAAGGTTAGCAACCACTGTCTCCACCACCCTGTTGGTGCCCAGCAGAAATTTCCCTCTTTGCTTTTACGAGGTGGTAATTTTTTTTTTAACTTTCCTTCCTCAATGTGTCAGTAGTCATCTTCTTCGTCATCCTATCCCATTGTCATTATTTATTTGTTTCTCTCATGTTTGAGCCTCCTTTCTTCAGTAACCACTATCTTCTTCTTTCTTTATCCTTCTTCCCTTTCTATTTCTTCAGGTGTATTGTATGTCTTCTCTCCCTAAACCTCTGCTGCAACAAAAACAAAATGTGTTCTCTAAACACAGACCATGTCAGACGACACATTAATTAATAATGTGTATAATAATTAATGAGCCTTCTTTTCACTTTCTGCACATCGTCTGTGACCTCCATTACCTCTGCTGTGTAGGTTGATGCCCATGGCGAGTTATACTCTATGGCTGATGATGTTTTTGAATCGCCTCCCATATCGGCCTCTTTTGCTCCGTGCGAGCAGCCTGACCAGAAATTCTCCAGCCTGTGAGTAAACTCATACACAACCGAAGAATTAAACAACATTACAGAGTTTCTACGCTGCAGTCACTTGGTTGCTCCCATAGATCTCAGTGCTTGTGTCGGAATATTTAACAATCCTTATTTTGCCGCACACAAAAAAGTTGCCCAATCAAATCATCAAAACTCTGCAAAATTATGGCCAACGTAAGTTCTTAAAAATCTGACACCAGTTTAAGATGCTCTTCTTTTCCATTTTTAATCTCTCTCGCTCTCTCTCTCTCACTCTTGTGTCTCGAATCCCCAGGACACCGACCATAGTGTCTGAAAAGAGTCATTCTCGTCGTCGTGGTCGTCGCATTGCCTCCCAAGTTAAGCACTTTGCATTTGACAAACACAAGCGTCACTACGGTATGGGCGTCGTCGGGAAATGGCTAAACCGAAACTATCGACGGAGCCTCAGCAGCAACGTCCAGAAGCAACTAGACGACTTTCACAGCCACAGGTTAGAAATGAGTGGAGGCTCACTGCATAGACATTGCATAGTTGAAATAATTGACTTCAGAGAGAGATACCTAACCGGTGAAATTAGCACATGCATGTTTTTTTTTTTTTTTTTTTTGGCAGTTATAACATTAAAATAAATGTCTATAGAGTGAAATTGCAGCCTTACATAAAATGTATAGTGTTCTATAGACCAATAAGTAAAGAGTTGTAGGCCACGAATAAATTGTTGTCCTTTGTAATGTGATGTTCGACAGCACCTGTTAGTCATGATTTTACTTGTTTTACATCTTTTATGTTCTCCTGTCTGTGTGTGTCTGTCTGTCTGTGTGTCTGTGTGTGTGTGTGTGTGTGTGTGTGTGTGTGTGTGTGTGTGTGTGTGTGTGTGTGTGTGTGTGTGTGTGTGTGTGTGTGTGTGTGTGTGTGTGTGTGTGTGTGTGTTTTCAGGCCCTACTTCACCTACTGGATCACATTTGTTCATATAGTTATCACATTGCTGGCGTGCGGCACATATGGTTTCGCCCCTGTGGGTTTTGCGCAACACTCGACATCTGAACTGGTAGGTGAAGCTATAAACTTAAAAAAGAGGTTCTTCTCACAAATACTACAAATACTGTATGAGAATCATATTTTTTATTTCTTTATTTATTTTTTATAAAAATGCTCATCCTTGACACGATTGGTTGCATTTTAATATAAATTCTATCACATAAACATCCTGGCATCTCTAGTGGAAAAAAAATGGATGTTCATTGTTTTTTGTAAAATGGTGTATTAAAAGATCTAAGCTGTTTGGAAATTCACACACTTAGATTTTGTTTTTAATTATTTTTTCACTCAGAATTCAACACTCAAAATCTTGAAATGTTTTGGTCCTTTCTTCATGTTGTAACATTTAGCAGGAACTGTGATAAACTGTCACTCTGTCACCCTCTGTAGGTGCTGAAGAACAAAGGCATTTATGAGAGCGTCAAGTATATCCAGCAGGAGAACTTCTGGATTGGTCCTAGTTCTGTGAGTCTCTTGCTGCTTGGCCTCAATTTAACTACTGTATTTACCCTTCTTTTTTTTTTTTTTTATTCTACAACTGGCTAAGATATATAATGGTTTCTGCATTTGATATGAAATAAAGAAAGAACCATATCTGACTGCATGAAAAACAGATTTACAACTTCTTAAAAGACAGAAAGACATAATCTACATCCAGAAGTTATAGATGTAAGGAATACATTTCAAGTTGGTTTTCTGTACATGACCTGACAGTGTGTGGGTTGCCATATTTGTTCATCTTTACAATCATTTTCTTCTACTTTTAGGAGGATCTAATCCATCTGGGGGCCAAGTTTGCACCATGCATCCGTCAGGACAAGCAGATCGTCAGGCTGATCCAGAAGGCCAAAGACCTGGAAAGAGACTCTGGCTGCTGCGTTCAGAATGACAACTCTGGATGTGTGCAGACACCCGGCTCTGACTGCTCTGTATGTGATTTGTCCTGCGCCCTTGTGCATTAGCTGATCAGTTTTTCAATCAAATTGACATTAACAAGAATTTGGAAATATATGTGAAAATTAAAATAAAGAGGTTAATGTCTTCATACGTGTTGCTACAGTGTAGAAACAGCGTTCAATCTTAAACATAGACTAACACTTGAGTTTAATTGTAAGTATTTAATCGCCTGAACAATGAGGATAATTAGTTTCATACGTCTTTGCTGTACTTTTCCTCCTAGCTGCTCTGTTTTTTATTATGTCCTCCCTGACATATTCACTCTAACAACATTGAATGTTGTGGAAAAACCTTGTTATCTAAATATCTTTATGTACTTGATTGTATTAAGATTTGCCAAACACAGCTTTTACCTTGTTTAAGTGTTGTAGGTGTAAAGGATGTTGTATTACTGATATATGCAATGAATACTATTGTGTGTATTGTGTTATGCCCAATTGACCCCGTGAAACAAGAAAGATAATTGTGTTAAATAAATGACTTATTTAACTTTCTGCAGGAGACGTTGGCTACCTTTATTAAATGGACCAATGAACAAGTGGACATCAGCAGGTCCTCTGGTTCTGTCTGTCACCAGGATCCCAGGTGAGGATATGTGTGTGTGATAACTGTGCCTAATTAAACAAACAGTTCAGAGAAATACTGAATTAAGTCATCATTAGAAAACAATATTTTCTAATGAAACTCGGTTGTCACCCTCCTTTATGTTGCTGTGTTGAATGCTGGGACCAGAGTGTGTGAAGAGCCTGCCTCTGCAGAGCCTCATACGTGGCCAGATGATATCACCCAGTGGCCGGTGAGGGACATTACTGCTACACTGTCATTCACTTCATCATTTCTTCTTCATCAAGTTTACAGAAGGAAACAGGGTTGAGGCACATACTGACACGGTCTGTTTTATCTCCCATTATTTATCCTTCACCAGGTCTGTACTTACCCCCAGAAGTGGAACCACACAGGCTACAGACACATGGACTGTAAAATCAAGGGACGGCCTTGCTGTATAGGAACTAAGGGCAGGTTGGTTGATCCCTGTCCTAGTGATTAATCATGTGCTTGTTGTTAAACTACCGTGTCATGACCAAGTCATGTTGGAATTTTTTTTTTATTGCATTTTGCTTGTCCCTCCTGTAGATGTGAGATCACAACCAGAGAGTATTGCTCTTTCATGCATGGTTACTTCCATGAGGATGCTACACTCTGCTCACAGGTAGTGTGTGTGCATGCATTATGAGCATGTGTCTGTGCCTGTTGCTGTGATAGGAGTTTCCTGATCTCACTATTCTTACGCAGGTCCACTGTCTGGATGACGTGTGCGGCTTGTTGCCCTTCCTCAACCCTGACGCTCCTGATCAGTTCTACCGTCTCTGGCTCTCGCTCTTCCTCCATGCAGGGTACTAAGACTTCATTTTTGTTTGTTTATGTTTTTGCGCAAATTTAGACGTGGATCTTAATTAAAATAAATGTATGTTTTCTATTTGTTTTCTGGCACAGTTAAAACATTTTATTTTGCCATTACCTATGAATTAGCTGTTTCAGCTGAGTACAGATGTAGACTTCAGCAATAACACTTTATAACTCCTAAATAAGATTGAAAGTGTTATGACCCTTGCCAACAACAAAATGGGATTCCCCTATTTTAGCTCCCAAGGCCCATCAGTGACAAGAGAATGGCGTCCTTTTAATATATGTATTTTAATCTTGTTGCTTCAGGATGGATTGACAGCAAAACAAAAAAATAAGGGGACTAAAGCTGGGCAACTAAAACGAACAAACTCAGACAAGATAAATGCGACCTACCCCTACAAAACCAGGGCAATTTACAGATCTGTTTACAACCTGTTAGGAGCCTGCAGGACCTGGAGAAAGACGACCTTTAACCTGCAGGCTTGAAGGCTAGAACCAATCTGCTCCCTGGGACACACCCACAAAGTCTCATTTAATCAGACAAGCTCCCGTTCAGCAGCGCAGCAGGATTGCCATAAAGTGGGAGAGAGATCAACAAACACATGCACAGAGAGGATTAAAGCACATACAGTAATGATCATATGACGTCAGGGTCGTAATGAGAGAGAATATGCACACAAAGTGTTTTGCATTTTACACAGTTAATGAACTATTTCAGTAATTTGTTGTGAACGATTACTTAGTGTGGTTTCATTATGTCAGCATCTCTGAGGATTCCAACTGAATGAAATATTTCTAAATTAGGCCAATGCTCGTGAGCACTTCACTCACGTGAGGACTGTAATACTTAAAGCCAATACACGGTATAAGGGAAATCCCTCAGGTTCACCTCTTTAAAGTAAGTTAGCAAACAGGCCAAAGGAGCTTGACAAAAAAAAAAAAAAAAGGCAAATATTATATTAAAATGCATATTTGTTATAATGCCATGGTTGAAATTCTATTAAACAGAGGTGTCACCCCCAGACTGATGTAATCTCTCTCTCTCTCTCTCTCTCTCTCTCTCTCTCTCTCTCTCTCTCTCTCTCTCCCTCTATGTGTATGTCTGTGTGTCTGTCTGTGTAGGCTTTTACACTGCGTGGTGTCAGTAGTGTTCCAGATGACCATACTGAGAGACCTGGAGAAGCTGGCAGGTTGGGTCCGTATCTCCATCATTTACATCCTCAGTGGGATCACAGGAAACCTTGCCTCTGCCCTGTTCCTGCCCTACAGAGCTGAGGTGAGTTCTTCTAATGAAGACATCCATACACACAAACAAATGAGGTTTAAATAGCTTGCACACTGGAGCAGGATGAATACATCGTTAGTAAGAAGACATCAGCAAAGGGAGTCGGTTGGCTTCACTTTGACTAAATTACAGCCGTTAACATCAGTTTCTCTATCCATGTCATGTCTGCTTTGTCCTTTTTTGGGAACATTTTTTAACCTCTATGTTTACATATTTAATCAAAACAGTTGCACGAAGTTTTGTTTGTGCGTTTACAAGTGTACAGTAATGCCGTCATAGTATATATTGTAGGAAAGTAGGTTTAATCTGTAAACATGATTGCCCTTCACAAAGTAAGACTTTTTACACACGTGAAAAATATCAACTTGATTTTTAGAAATTGTTTAATAAATTTGTATCAATTGCAGGGTATGTTTGTGCATTTACTTAACCTTGTATACTCGCAGTATACAGGGTATAGTAAGTGCACAGTACACAGTACATGTGCAGCTACACAAACACCACTGTATGTACAATTTGCACACAGTCTCTTGATATTAACATAGACACATTTACAGGCATCAATTTATATTTTTGCACATCCTGTGTGCTGTCTAATGCTTTCATGCACATATACAGTATGAGACAAATTAATCTGTACATTTTCAGATGCATAAACTCAAAAATAATGTAAAAGGTTTTAGAAAAGGAAAAACAAAAGTTTTCTCCTGAATTACTTCATGCTAATCACCAACATGTTTAAGTTGCAGTGACCTTTGTCAAGATTTTCAAAGGAAGCTGATTTATTTCTATTGTTTAAGCGCGCACACTAGGCACATGCACACACTCGCTTTCACACTGTCAAATACACACACTGCAACACAGATGGTCAAATGTCTCTTTTATGTACTTATTATTTTCATTGACATATTTTGATAACATAACAGCCACAAGGAAAAAAAATCCACATTAAAACCCAATCTAAACAAACACATAAACACACACTTAATGGAGGGATCCCAATATCTAAAAGAAGTTCATCCTAACCACACATCAAGGACATGAAAGCTCACACCAGCATTTATCATCCACATGAAATTATGGAGGGCAACACATCTAAATTAGGAGTATTGTCAAAGCAAAACAACAACAACAAAAAACAATCACTATATACGTACAAATGCAGTCAAATTGACTCCAGATAGTGCAAAAAGGGACACCCAACTTTTCCCATTCATGTTGAGATTTGTATTATTATCAGTTTCTCCATATTGATAACTGAAACAAGTTCATGCAGCCAGTTTCTGAAGCAAGGGGGAGTTGGTTTCTCCAGTTTTTTGCTGGCACCATACCCATCAGCACAGCTGTTTGAATGTGTAAAGGAAGAGTTAAAGAGTCACGTCCCAGTCAGGTGAGAGAGTTATATTAAACCGCAGAAAAAAAGGAAACAATTCTTAAACAAAATAGATACGCTACGATACGTTACGCTTGTATGTTGTTTTCTTTGCACTTATGCAATTTGACCTTAAAATAATTAAAATGATGAATAGTTTTGAATTGATTATTCTATGTCTGCTGTTTATTGAACAATTCTGAATACGGGAAAGTGTCGTCCCATTTTATCAGGCAACACATCATTGATTTCCTTTTCCCAGGCCCTCTTAATACAACGGACAGAATCAGACTCCATGGAGAAGAAATTCACAAATTTGGTAATAAGCTTCTTACTCTCTGAAAGAGGAAGTAAGCTTGTCAAATCTCTGTAGTGAGACATGGACATGTGCTCCTGTTCACCAAAATCTTTTAACACCTATTGAAGAGAACACTTACTTCAATTGACACCTGTTAGCTGCTAAAGCTGGTCTGTGTAATCGTGTACCAAGATGTCCTTCACCTCTCATTTTGCCACTGTCTTTGATAAGGTTACAAAATGTTGTTACATTTTCATGATAGCGACGTATTGTTTTCCTGCTGTTCCCACTCAGTGGCTTAGCTCAGCTTAGTTTAGTTCACTTACTGGAAGGGAGTCTCTCCTTTTGGGGATTATTAAAACGGACCTGACTACCTCGTTCTCCAGAGGTCTGGAGGGACACAGGAAACACTCACGGTGTTGACTGTGCATGTACCTGGAGAAACAGAGAAACAGAGCTGAAGTCAACAGCACATGAGACCACTTCACTGTCGCTGAGTCATTCCTATGAAGAGAGCAGTGCTGTCCATTCAAGCACCAACATGTGTTGTTGGTTTTAGGCAACAATATAACACTTAGTCTCAGCAGAGAATCCAAGAAATAAATATGTCACAGTGCTAACCACAGGTAATATGTTATTACACAGTGTAGTACAAAAACTCAACAGCAATGACCACCGAGATTTATCAGCATGTGTGCTTGATCAGCGATAAAGAAAGGAGGTCCACGAATAAAACTCTTTAGAGAAGGGAGTCTTTTAGTGATACTGTGAGCATTAAAGAATCCTTTATGTTGACACAACCATCTGTATACCTACTGTACAGGATGAAACTTCATTTGTTTCATTTGGACATTATTTCCATAGTTAATCTACTTCGTAGTGTCCTGTTGGATGCGCTAATGGAACATTGAAGCAATCCTCTTGGCACACAAGATTAAGTGAGAGAGAAAGTGCTTGCTGAGTCAGCTGCAGCTAAATACTATCTTAGGTTATGTCTGTACATGCTTTTAAAATGCTCTTACCAGTCCATGCTATTCTCTCCTCTGTCAGCCTTCCCTTTGTCAAGCACTCACATCAGATACCTGTTTTATCACTTATATACAAAGAGAACAATATAAGGATAAACCAGGAGCTTCACTTTTTTTTTAATTTTTTTTATCTTTATAACATGAAGTTTATCAGTTGTCTTCTAAAAAAGCACCACAAGCCTGAAAAAAACAGCATGTCATCAGGTCAAAGTGTATATTTTCTTATTCAGCGTGTAATTTCGCAAGAAGCAACAGGTTACTGAGCATGTGGTACTTTTTACCAGCAAGTCTGTTTCCTTCTGTGTTTCTGTAAAGCCCACTTTTCCCTTTTAGAGATTAGCCTAATTCCATTGTGTGGTTTTATAAAGGCCACTGCTGTGGTACTCAGAGAATGGGATTACATTAGTTTGTTTAAACAACCACAATTGTTGCGTAGACCATACGTGTCTGGTGATGCGTCTGGTCTACACGTGTTTATGAACAGGTTCATCCTGGCACACAGATGAAGTAGTTCCTCTTTCATACAATGGATGATTGTAGTGGATGTGTAAAGAGAGCTCTTTAAACCTCAACAATGACAGATGTTTCATACCACACTGTGTAACAGATGATTTACATACTCCTACATGACGAGTAATTCATGAAAGCTTGCCTTTACTTTGTATCTGTAGTGCTTTTATCTGATATTTGCGTAGTGTGACATGAGGTGGCTCCTGCAAGACGTACCTTGACGTGGGAGCCTGAAATCCCACCATCCAGCTCTCCTTATCAGCGACCAGCTCAAAGGTCTTCACAGACCAGGAATAACCAGTGGAAGCACATTCAAGGCACAACACAGGGCGGTCAATCCACTTAAAGAGGTGGTTTAAGTGGATTATCCTTTAACTGTTGAGCTAAGGAGCCCCCATGGCTTGAGCAAAAATCTCTCAAACAACCGCTGTGACTGCAATAATGATGATTCTCACAAGTAAAGTTGCTCTGCAGAGCTGTGAAAGTACCACAACTCTGGTTTCTAACTTTAAATCTCTGCAGAGTGACGAGCAAACATTAAAGACCGTTTCAAATAAGTGAAACGTTATTTGATCAAATGTTTCTTTTCTAACTACAAGTGCGAGGTAAATTTGACTTTACAAAATAGGCATAGCGTAGACTCGCCATCTTTTTAATTGATGTTGAGTAAAGTAGAGCTTCCACGGTCGATTAATATTAGTCACCAACTATTTTGATAAATAATTCTTTTGAGTCATTTTCATTGTGAAATAATGTTAAAATTCTCTGATTACAGCTTCTTAAATGTACCCTATTTTAGGTGCTCTATCACCTCTGCTGCTTCATAATAAACTGAAAAATGAAGAGGATAGCTTATCCTCCTTCAATTAGATTGGTTTGAATGAAGGTGAGAAACTTTCTTACACATGATATTTTAATGCCAGAAAACCATTTTTTTGATCGTGAACCCTGTGAGCATGTAAAACAAGGAAATGTTGAGCATGTGAAGCGGGGAAGCTTTGAAAGAAAACGGTAGATAAATAATGCGGACAGTGCTGAGTTCTGTATGTTAGGAGTGATGATTCTCACGTCTTCATATTCGATGATAGTATCTTGCAGACTGTTCTGTGAAAATAGTTCCCTCGAACTGTAAGTGGAGATGATACGTGTGCTGGAAAAAGAATTACAGTGAAAAGGACAGTCAGTCTCTGAGAGTGCACTCGCAGGGAACATGTGACATGAAGTTATATACTAGAGGCTATACTAAACTCTTACCTGGCTTTGTGTAATGTTGGATCCAAATATAGGAATTAACATTTGACATAAACATTATATGAGTAAAAGTAGTAAAACTAAAAAGAAAGCGGCTGAAATCGTTTGTTTTTATTTGTTCCGTGTTACAACATTTTTACAATTCATACATCTTCTAAAAGCAGAGAGGTGGTGCTCCTGCAGTGTCACAGAGAAAGTCACAGTAACTGCCAGCCTATCTCCTTGACCTTTTCTTTCAGTGACTGTGTTACAAAGGCCACTCTTTTCTTCTGCATGTAATAAATGTGATCAATAAGCTCCAGCAAAAGAATTTCTAAGATGACATAAATGATAATAATATACCAAGAATGTGTGGTTCAAAGCACACAAATCCTCAGAATCAATTCTACATTCTTCACATGGAAATCTGAAAGAGTTTTTATTAACGACGCCTCTCTCCTTTACACACACACATTTTAATTTAATCAAAACCCTAATTAAGATAAGCCCGATATAAAAGCTAACATTCTCACTGATGAATACAGAATAGTATATGTTCACTTAGGTTAACAGAAATGTACTCCCAGTCACTGTCTCAACCGTTAGCGTCAGTTTTAATATTATTCAGCAAAACCAACGGTGATGAGCGTGTCAGTCTGTGTGTCTGGGGCGTGAGGGTGGCGCACCGCACTCTTTTTCTGTTTTCAGGAGTTTAATGTCTCGACAGATTAGCCATCTGCCTGTGACCAGGCCAAGCCACCAAACTCAGCCTTGATGTCACTGTAATCTGCTCACCTTTACTGCCTGACCCAGGGCTCACACTTTGACTCTCCCCCAGAACTACATCTATAACTAAAAGACTGTGCAAATAAAACTGCAATTGTAAAGTAATCACGACATTTATCAAGAGTCATTTCCCCCACAGGACCACTGAGACACACAGAACCTGTTTCTGCTTCACTATCAGTGATTATATTATATTGTGACTAAAGAAAGTAACAAATGGTAACTACATTTTCCTGGATCAGGATCAAGTCTCTTAGTGATAGTAACAATGAGTGAGTTTAAATAATTCCTACTTAAAATACTATCCTTAGAAGCTGCTGCCAAGATTTAGTAATCAGGTTAAATATCTACTGCTCCAGTCCAACGCTACCTTGAATGGCATCTAGACTCACGAGATCACGCTAGTATTTATTTTTGAGGCTTCAATTTATGTGTCCGAATCAGCAATGAGGATCAACTGGCAGCTACAGTCATAGTTTAGGTTTTCGAAAACAACAATGATCTGATTGGTTGAAGTTAGCCTAAGATAGACGGTGATAAATGGATCATCCAATCACCTACCCAGTGCCTGCATTTTTTTCATTCAAACATCTGGCTTGTCAAGTTAGTCCAATACAATCTAAAACTACACTGAATTTTCAATTTGTTTTCCCACTTCATTGATCATCATTCATCACTGACTAAATCACTAATGTGTGCTACAATTCAGAGGTCAGAAACCGACAACCACCTGGTTTACTTTTCTGCAAGACACAAATCATGAAATTCTTTCCTCTAACACATCTTATATGTTCATACTAACACATTTTCCTCTGTAGTCGTATGCAAACAACATATAGAGACAAATAAATTCAAGAATCCCCTGTTTCTCTTGGACATTAAAAACATGTTTTATACTATTTACAGCCCAAAGAACAAAATCCCAAAAGACCCATTTAAACTTAAATCTCTACGACTGTATTACGTGTGAAGGTGACCCATTATTGTCTTAATAATTGGAACAGATACACTCACGTAAAAGCCCTGTTCCACCAGTAAACAGGAGGTCTGCATGTTGCATCAAAGAGGCCTAATGCGTGTTTTGCGTGTGTCCAGTCGTCACACACGGAGGTCTTCTGTATACACAGAGGGAAGGATATTTTTCTTCAGCTTCTTGTCTGATCTAAAACCAACTGAACTGCATTCCTGAACTTGGTTTTTCGTTATTTAATCATCTGAACTTTTTTTCTCCCTCCAGGTGGGTCCAGCAGGGTCTCAGTTTGGACTCCTTGCCTGCCTCTTCGTTGAGCTGTTTCAAGGTTGGCAAATGTTGGAGAAGCCGTGGAAGGCCTTCCTTAAACTGTTGGGCATCGTCCTCTTCCTCTTCCTGTGCGGCCTTCTGCCGTGGATTGACAACATCGCCCACATCTTTGGTTTCCTCAGCGGCATGCTGCTCTCCTTCGCCTTCCTGCCCTATGTCACCTTCGGGACATTTGACAAATACCGGAAACGTATCGTCATTGCTGTCTCGATGTTTGCCTACGTGGGACTGTTTGCTTCCCTCATCGTTTGGTTTTATATTTACCCAATTAACTGGCACTGGCTGGAGCATCTCACCTGCCTGCCCTTCACAAGCAAGTTCTGTGAAAAGTATGACATAGACCATGACATTGACCATGTGGTGCACTAGTCTCTAGACAAAGGATGGCATCCAAGATGACCACAGCATCCTGTGTTATTGGTCTACTAACCTGTTGCCAGTGACGTGGTCAGCTGTCTCCGGGTCGCCTCGGGGTTCTTTAAAAAATGTGGCAATCATAATTTTTATTGTTTTGTCATAAATGGAATTTATGTGAATGGAACTGGATCACTCTCTTCAATGAAGCTGATTACAACTTTCCGACCCTCAGTCAAGTCTGGCACGACCTGGCATGTTGATTTGCTAACCAGCAAGCAAATCCTCTAGATCGGAGGGCAGGAAAGGATACGACGTAGAGCTCGACAAATCAAAAACATCAACAGAGTGAGAGGCCGCCGGGCTCCTTCAGTTCCAAACAAGTCACATCAGTTTGAAGAAGCTAAATCAAAGAAAAAACTGTGGCCCACAATCCTTTTCCCTTTTAAGTCTATAGACAAGGAACTGTTGAGATGAAAAGGAAGACTGATGCAATAGGAGGTCATCAGGTGTTGTCAGTAACACTGGATTCAACACTACAAAATCTGTCACCTCAGTGACAAATGTTTTCAGAGTAAATATTTTTTGTCTTTGCTCTCTGGATTTATGCACTTGGCATGTCAATATTCTTCGGATCAGTGAAAGGTCGTGCTAACAGTATGTTCAAAGTATCAAATGTGCAGCTGGAATAGTTGAAGGGAAATATCAGTGGTCAACTAAGGCAAGATTTCTATCTGAAACCACTAGTTGCCTTAAACAGACTATGCCATTTTACAGAAATGCTTAATTTTTTTGCATACTGCTTGTGATCAACTGACTGAATTGTGACGAACATGTTTCTGACCTTAACCTACCAAAGCAACTTCACATGCCGCTTTAAAGAGCTCATATATGCATGTTATTTTTTTCACACATTTCTGTATTTCACTGCCACAAACAAGTTTTTAATGAAGCTCTGCATTTAATGTCTATTTAATTTCGTATTTGTCCAATAACACAGTGGTGCCTCAAACAAATTCTTGATTTATACTGAAAAAAAAAAGTATTTATTGTAAAAGTAAATATGAAATTGTTTATTTTTTAGCTAGATAAAAGCCGGTTTTGTCTCGTATTGTTTGAAAGCAGACAGTCAAATAGTCTCAAGATCTCATGTTTCACTTTGGCTTTAATAGGTTTGTGAAATACACTGGAAACGGCGCAAGACGACCTGGACAAAGTCTTGTCCTCTACACTTCTTTTTACACATTTCTGTTTGTGTTCCCCAGCAGCTGATTGTTTGGGTTGAGGACCATGGCCCACACGGGATGTTGCTGTTTGAATGGGTCCCTGACAATGTGAGAAGTCCCCGTATGATTTCAGAAGTTCTGCCCTCTGAGGCAAAACATTTCTCACTTCATTGGTTTTAAATGTTGGCTCGAAACCAGATTATTGTTGTTCAGGATTCTGGTACACGTTGACCCCCGGCTGTTAGGAAAGCTTTGGTAATGACTGTTGTGTGCAGGATTATGTGAGTTTAGTTACTAAGTGAGTTATAAGAATTTGTGAGTTTGTCTATGTGGCTGAATCACTGATGATCTGGTGTGTTTCAGAACACAAGTTGTTAAAAAATATGGAGAACAGTTTCTATGTTGGACATTTCAGACGTTTTTAACGTCACTGTATTCAGACTGCAGCTTTTGAACTTTGCCCTCAAACATTGGTTGGGTTAAGTGTGAACAAAGACGTCCACTATTTTTTTTTTTTTTTTTTTTAGGAAACCTCTTTATTGTGCCTTTTTATGTGTGAGCATGTAAATGTTTGAGCTGAACCACAATCAACCACCATCATACTGTACGGTGCAGCCCCATTGCTGTGTTGGCATAGGGACCAAATAATTTCACCTCTTTTTTTCTATTTAATGAAATTAAAAAAAGGAATATTTTTAATGGATTTCATGTCATGGTAAAGGTACTGTTCTGTTTTATTTCAGTTTTATATGTAAAAATAATTCTGTATTAAAGCACTCGTGTCAAAATAAAAAACACCGATTTAGTTTCTCGTCATCTTGACATTGTGTTGAGATGTTTCCTCAGCTGCTGTTCTCAAGGTCAAGAAGGAACTTTCCAGACAACATGGACAGAAGATCCCAAATGTCCTCAGAAAAATTGGAACTTTAGCAATTACACGATATCTGGAAATGATCAAAAGCGTGGGAACATCCACTAAAAGAATATTGCAGATGTGTTTTCTCAGCAACTATTAACCCTTTAAGCCCTAACCTATTTTTTTAGGCCTCTGCTCGAAAATTGCATACCCATAATAAAAAAGAGTATATCTCTGCAACCACAAGGTCTATTTGAATAAGGTTGGTGTAATAATAAAGGGAACACTTGTGAGATTAAGTGTATATAAGAATAGCTACTGCTAATAGTGTCAATGAGAAGATATCAAAGCAGACAGGTTACAAAATAGAACGTTTATTACTTTAAGAACACAACAGTGTAATGGGAAAAAAAAAGTATGAGTCTTGATTCAAGACTTTGGGAGGCAAAGGTGGTGAGTGTCTACAAGGAGACTATCAAGGAGAAATCATTAAAACATATACTTGGGATATATAGAAAACTACAGACGAGCATGTTCAAGTTAATACACTGACTTCTTATCTGACATTCGATTGCTGTTATCCCTCCTTCGTAATTTTATTCAGTAGTTGAGTTTACTTTGGCATATATTTGAACGATTCCTGTAGTTATACAAATAGTAACATAAGCAATGATCTTCTCAAGCTGCTTTGACAGACCTGTACAGAATTAGTAATGCGTAGTTATTAATTTTATTGAGTACATTTGTCCTTGTTGGCTTTATAGAAAGCCAGAAACCATGTTAAATACAAATATTAAAAAAAAACAGGACAAGAAAGATGGAAGGCAGCTGCTTTCTATTGGAATTAAGATTCATAAATGTCCAGCATTTATCAAAATAGTAAATTAAAATAGCTTTAGACAAAAAGACAAAATTTTAATTAGTGATTACACTCTTAAAAGCTAATGATTTGGATTTGATATTACTGGTAAACTAAGAGACAAATCAACACATCCTTTTAGTCTCAAACCTCTTTTCCACACAGCTGCTGTTGGCAGCTGGACAGCAGTTCTTTGTTTTCAACTCTTTGCAGACTCGCAGTAAGATTTCACATCTCTGCCTGCTGAACACTCGCAGTGATGATTACAAACACAATCACTGCACTGATTGCTCATGTTAAAAAAAAACTGCTCACATGTCCTCTTCTCTGTTTCAGACGGAGGGTCCCACCTCCTCTGATATCCCGGGACAATCCACATCAAGTCCTGCCGTCTTCAACAACCGCTGTTGCGACGCATGAAGGCGTGGCCCCTGACTGGGAATAACATATCGGTGAAGGTAAGGGGCCCCACCGTGATCTCGCTGGGGCCCTGCACTTTAAAACCTGACTTCTGGTAGAAGGGAACAAGGAAGTCCTCACACATGAGCACGGCGCGGCGGACGTAGGGCAGGCAGCGGAGGTACTGCAGGTAGCGCCACATCAGGATGGAGCCTTTCCCCTGCTGGCGGAAGGTCCGGTGGACAGCTAGGACATGGATGTGGACGGTGGTGCCATGAGGCTTGTGCAGAGTCAGGGCATCCTGGAGGGCAGAGAGTGAGAGGACAGCTGTAAGAACAAGTCAGTGCTTTGTTGTTGAGCGGCCTGTTGGGCTTCTGCAACAAGAAGGCCAAGTGCTTTAGGTAGAAGTACAGCAATAAAAAAAAAAAATGAAATAACAATAAATTCTGCGTTCAAAATATTCCTTAAAGGAACAAAGGTATCATAAACAAAATATCATTAAAGTAAATGTAGTCATTCTGCAGCAGAACAGACACTTTAAGTTCTCATTAGTGATGCAAACTCTGGTGATGTGAAGAACTTCTGTCAATATTCAGCCAATATTTTATGATCTACTGAATAGTGTGGTCTATGGTGATCTATTCTATTAACTGATGCTAAGTTTTGTTTATGAATGTTAATAAATATTAACTATAGCTATAAAATAAGTGCTTTAAAAAGTGTAATATTACACTCCAAGTAGAAACAGCAGGTAAAATACCTCAAAACTGATTTTAAGTCAAGTTCTTGAAGTTACAAGTCATTCATCTCTGCTGTTTGGCAGACATTCGTCCTCTTACAAGATAAAAGCTCAATTCAATAGTTGCTGCTAACATTGTTGAGTAGGTTGTCTTTGTGATTCTTCTTGTGTTAGACCAGTTATTCCCCTGCATTTTGTTGCCATTCTGCATCACTTGTGTCCACAATGACCTCTGATCAACTTTAAACTCTCATCACTTCCTCTGGTCAGTCAAGCCCAGAATCACATTTGGAAAACAGAAACCAAAGTGAATGTGTCTCCATCAGTGAGAATAACAGCTCATTTTCTTGTGGAACTGTGATTTGGGCTCATAAGAGAGATCCTCCGGCCACATCAGAAAATTAGCTGAATTTTAATCTGACATATTGTGACTTCTGACCTCCGTATATTCTTATTTTGTCCAACACGTTGTTCTCTGAGAATCCTTCACATTGGCCTGCACATTTGCTGCTTAAAATTAATACCGCAGGAGTAAACCTCATGATTATTCTGGATCTCTCTGGAGTGCAATTCAATTGGTATTTGAATTAGAGATTTAGATGAATCTGTTTGAATTTCTGAACACATGCTACCATAAATATTTATGTCTGTTAGTCTGTCTTGAAACTTGTCTTGCATTTTTATTTTTCTCCCCAGTCAGCTGCAGGTATAAGTCACTACCTAAGTGTCTTGCTGCCTGTCTTACCAAGGTAATCCTCTCCTGGTCCCACAGTGAGCCGATGATGAAAGCCACCAGCCGTCCCTCCTCAAACCAGCCAAGAGATAGCTCAGGACACGAGGTGAGGAAGTGACGTACCTCATCCAGGTGGAGAGGACATTCACCAGATACCGAGATGAACGCTGTGGGAAGGAGAGGAGGAGGAAGACAGTCAGGGTGACCACGACCAATAACACATCGGTACAGGGCGCGTAAAGTTCCCCACTGCACTGACTACCAGACAGCCTAAATGTGAAGAAGGATAGGAATTACAGCTGGAGATGTTATGAAGGGAGAGGTACCTTTAAAAATAATTAAATCACTGTTAGTTCAAGTTTGTACTGAACTTCGATAAATATAAGGTAGGGCCACTGAAAAAAAAAAGAAAAGAAAATCTGTAAATGTATCTTGTGTGAATAATACATTTTATTTAGTCCATATACTTATTATAAGTGTGTGGAGGCTGCGTTAAACCACATGAATTCCCTTGTTTTTCCTGTAAAGGACAACTTTCTTGTGTGCGTAACAGGACAGAGAACACATGCTCTGAAAAAAGTATGACCGCCGTGGCAAGTGCTTAATAAAGTACATTTAAAGAGTTTGCTTACCTTCTCTCTCGATCTCGAACACGCTGATGGCGTCTTCTGGGCTGAGGGAGCGGAACTCGCTGGCAGGCAGCGTGTGGCGGCGGCCCTGCGACACTGGAGAGCGCATGTGGAGCGGCTTCATGAACGGCACTGCGCTCATCACTGACATCGTTTTTCCCAGAAAGTTTTAGAGTAAAGCAAACGATAGAGTGCTCAGGCTTTCCTCTCTGACTCGTTGTCTTTCCTTTGACACGAGCTTCCCCAAAAGTCTGATCGGTGCAGCAACAGGACTCCGCGAGTGTGCGTGAAGACTGAGCTGAGAGTGGCGCACCTTCAGTATTTATACCGGAGCGCTTATAAACCAGCTGGTTGTTTATAATCCTTAAGTGAGCTAGATGATAAAACCCTCCACTCCCTGTGAGTAAATTGAACAATAAACATACTTAGTAGGGGCCAGGAGGGATATCCGTGTGTTGAGAATTATCCACGTCACGTAAAAAAAAAATGTCATTCATTCTGGATTAACCAGAGCCAACCAACTGTGGACAAATGTTTGCATTATTTTCCTGTGGTAAATAGATAGATCAGGGGTTTGGATTTGACAGATCATGTGTTGGAATTATAGCTTACCAACATACCAGCGACCTGTTGTCAAGAGTAATGTCAGGTATAACGTTCAATAAAGTGTAGTAACTTTGCAGATATAACTATATAGAAAGGTTGGAGCTATCCTGGTTACCTATTATAACGTTACAGCAAGTTAACGTTGTCTCTCTGTTGTTGCTTTATGGGCTATTTAAGGAATCGATTTACCACTTTTCACGTGATCTCTCTTAAGGATACTTAATGGCTGTCCATTGTCCCTTTAAGTAAGGTTCACAGTTTTTCCACTCTTTATTTTTTCCAGATCTGTAAGAGGATTACAGAATGTGTAGGAGTTTGTTTGTGAACTCTTCAGGGTTAAATAAGATCCGTGGAGAATTTCAAGGTGTTGACCTCTCCAAACGGACTTTATTTCTCACAACATGCATACGCAGGTATAATCTGACACAAACGCAGGAGAATTAAATGTTTCTTTTGAGGAGCAGCTAAACAATGATCTACAATTCTTCTATTATCAAATGTGAAAAGGTTTACAATATTATTGGGATGAAGGCTTTTGTCAGGACTAATAACAAGTTTCATCAGTTGCCTTAAAAAAAAAATGCATTTTGCTCATATATATTACAGCCAAACAACATGTCTTTATTCAAAACATAATAAAGTGACAAAACAAGCCTAAAGACAATTTAAAAAGTGTTTAGGTAAAATCCACAGTCACAGAGATTCAAAGTTGTGCATTTGCCCTTCTACATCTTCATTTAACCAGTCATAGTGATTGATATTAACATTAAATGTATCATTAGGGATTAAGCAATTACATTGTATTCAAACGTTCATATATCTATTAATCAGATAATATAAACGATGATGTGACCTCCTGATTCCACAAATTCAGGGGCAATGTAATTAATTTCGCTATACATTCCATTTAGCAAAAATCCCTATACAGTATACACAGAGAATTAAAATAGCTTGAGATGCCATGTGTACTCAGTGACTCTAACACAGTCATGTCCCCATGTTGAAGACCTTTAGAGTAAATTGAACAAAACTACAAAATTTATCTCAACAAGAGACACTGTTTCATTCATGAATATTAATCTACTCATTCCATTGGAGGCAAACCATTTAATCTTTTCAGGAATTAGACCCCCAGATAAGTAGCAGTTACAGTGCCCCCAGTGTCTTAATAATTAGCATTTATTTTAATTGCTTTTCTTAAAAACATGTGGATGAATGAAGGGTAGCTAAAATTAAATATTCTTTAAGGCAGGGGAAAACTGAGCATAAATTAACCTGAAAACAGAGTTTCAGGTTAATTCCCTCCTCCTCCACCCACCCACACACACACACACACACACACACACACACACACACACACACACACACACACACACACACACACACACACACAGCTGTTCAGTTGTTTTTCGTCATTATTGGAAAATCGACCTATAACAATAAAATAAATACAAAACGAATATTTAGCAATTATAAAATATTAGTTAAATGAAATGCATAGATTTCGAATAAAATACAATTAATTAAATTCAGCTATGATATATTTTTATAGGCTATCGTCTGTGGTCTCCCAGTGGTTATTATTATTATGTCTGTGGTTACCAGTTGTGACTCACGGCGCCTCTCAGTGGTGACAGAAGGTACTGCGTGATGACGCTCTCCCCCCGCGCTAGTTACGTCGCCCTCCGTCGCTACGTAACCACGTGCACTCCGCTGCTTCCAGGTTACAGCTTTTTTTTCGTTCCACCGTCATCCTCGCGCTCCAGCATCACTCCCTGACAACAGCAGCGATGGCGGAGCCCGTAGCATCGGATGCGGCGGCCGCAGCAGCGACGGCGGCATCACCGACACTGGGCCTCTCTCCCGCCGCCAGCCCGGGCTCGGAGCCTCCATCAATGGCTCTCTCCCCCACGGCGGACGGCTCCCAGCGGCTGCTCTTCTCCCACGACCTGGTCTCCGGACGGTATCGCGGCTCAGTCCGGTTCGGCCTCGTGCGGATGATCCACGGCGAGGAGGAATTTAACTCCGACTCGGACCTCGACGATGGCGGAGGGAGAGGCGGCGGCGGAGAAGGAGAAGGAGGTGGCGGCGGCGGAGGGGGAGGAGGAGGAGGAGGAGGACGAGTCCCGTGCGGTTCTGACACCGAGAGCGCCGTGGAGACCTCGAGTCGGCCTCTCGGAAGGGGATTTGTCCGCGTCCAGTGGTACCCTGAAGGAGGCAAGCAGGACATCAGGGAGACAAAGGTACCACACACACACACACACACACACACACACGCTAACGTGTTCAGTGTTTACACCGACTCTGGCTGGTTGTCTCGGGCTGACACGAGGATACGACTGCCCGTATTTGCAGGCGCCCGTTGTGGGTTTGATCCCGGACTGGTTGTCCAGGTTCTTCTGATCCATCCGCCTGAAACGGACAACATAGCGGACTAATTGGCTAGCACCGATGCACACATGCTAGTTAGCAGTGTAGCTCGTAGCCTCATGCCGCTCAGCTGGTCCCGGCAGCCTGAACAGGGTTGTCCCACCTGACCGCGTCCACACGGCGGCTGTTCCACCAAACATACACGACCTCCCGGCCCGGGGAGCAGCCCCGCTGGGTGTTCTGGCAGGTGCGGGTTCCTGCTCGCAACCTCACACTTATTGATGAGCTCATCTTTGGCTCTGTTGTTCCCCAGCTGGGTGTGACCTGGTCCGAGTCCACGCGATAGAGGGACCATTATGGTTGTTTGAATAATGAGATCTGAAATAAACCTGCCTGGAAGATGTCACAGTGACTGACGGTGCCGGACAGACGGCTAACACGGGAGTTGTCATTATTTTATATTTTCCGGGGCTGCAACTGATTTTGGATTTATATTCATAACTGCTGAGGTTAAACCAGAGACTATTGGGCATAATTTCTTTAAAAAAAAAAAAAAAAGTCTGAAGGGAAACGTGTCAAGTGTTGGAATATACAAATACTTAAGAGTCCAAATAAAACACAACCAGCCATCGTTATACCAATTTGAGTTTGATTAATTCAATCCTCCAGATGGCTGAGTTTTATTGGTGACTGTGAGGGTGTGAACCACAGACGTAATGTAATTCATTTACTCAGCAATATGATGTACAGACAGTTACTAAGTTAACCCGTATCTTGGTTCTGGCTTCAGCCACCTTTAATTCTGGTCGTGCACTCTTCATTGCTAGTTTTGTGTCTTTGATTTAATCGATAGAACATGAAAGGCATAAATAATTAAACGTGTGTAAAGTGCAGCGTCAACATTTCACCATGAATGCTGGTTAAAGACACCGTCGTCATGCTTTCTTCCTGTTGGACACACAGGTCGTATGTACATGTTGTCCTCTGGTCTTTTATTGTGAAGTTCCACTTGATTATTATGATTATTATTATTTTTTTACAACTGAATAATGTATCTAAGGCGGTGCAGTGGTTAGCGCTGTCGCCTCACAGCGAAAAGGTTCTGGGTTGTCCCTGCGCCTGCGTTGGTTCTGTCCGGCTACTCCGGCTTCTTCCCACCATCCAAAAACATACATCTCGGGTCAATTGACGATTCTACAAATTGCCCTGTGAACGAGAGCGTGAATGGTTTTTGTTTCTCTGTGTTGGCCCTGTGATGGACTGGCGACCTGTCCAGGGTGAACCCCGCCTTCGCCCCAAAGTGAGCTGGGATAGGCTCCAGCCCCCCCCCCCCCACACACACACACACCCCGTGACCCTGTTCAGGATAAAGCGGGTGTAGATGATGGATGGATAATGTATTTAATTGTCACTTGTAAAGAAATGGGAAACCTGCTGTTGTGTACATTCTCCAGGGCTTCTCTGGATTTCTCTTGGGCTTTGTGGAAAAGGGGGTCACAGGGTTTAAAGGAGGACAGCTCTGGAACAAGCTCACACAAACTCCCTTTAGAGACACAGGAAGCGACCAGAAGAAGCCTTTCAGTGTTGATTTGCTTTGTCTTTTGAGCTCAATGAGTAAAGTTCTGGTCTGAGTGTCATTCAGCCTCTGTCAGAACAAAGGTTGAGCATCACGTCCCCTGAACAATGACACTGATGTCTACACACCACGTGGAGCGCTTAATGTCGTGTCCCCAGAGGATCTAGTGCGTGTTAATGTGCCCCTGTATGGATTTCATTTTGTCGTATTGTAATGTTCGTTTGCAGTGGTTTGTCGTTTTCTTGTCTGCGTGCACTACTTGTCCTTTTTCAACAAGCTTCTTCATATATCCTCAGAGCATAATGGGTTTAGATTCTAATCAATAATTCACGACCACTTCCTGCAGTATGCAAAGTTGCCCATCTTCAAGATGATTTTTGGACGCAGTTGTGACTTCTATTTATTTTGCAGGCTGCAGCTCAGGAAAACCGTCCTCTCCCAGGAGCAATCAGTGGAGGGAGAGCAGATGCTTAAAATTGGGCACACTTGTCAGCTTTACTCTTTGGCTTCATAAGACTTGCGTTTCACAGCAAAATAGGAGTCCAGAACAGAGCAGCAGCCGTTAGTTTCAACATCCAAGATGATTTGTCCAAAGTATTTTTAGTTTCCTTGTTGCTTCATTGTGAAAGTTGAGCTGTTCAGTTGCACCTGGATTCATATTCCTATTTTTCCTCTGGACAAAAACCTGGACTGTGCATTAGTTTAGCTGAAAACAGTGTGACAATAAACAGAAGTATCCAGTTTAATGACGATTTGGCATGTATGATGCTGCACTGTCAAACTACTGGTATTATTTCAGGGCGAGCTGATTCAAAGGACGTGTGACCAACTGTGGCTGATGAATATGTTTATCAGAGTTTTGCAGACAGCCTAAAAACACGACTGCCAGTGGGACAGCTAGCAACCGGGACACACCTTCTTTGGTTTGAGATGGGCGGTGCTGGGGACAGACAGCAACACACCCCCAATTAGAATATATCCAATTAGAATATATCAGTGAGGGTAGACTCATTATTAAATTGGGCTTCAGTGTTTCCAAATGTGTTGTCAGATTTATAATTCAGGAAGGAGCTCCAAATTAATAAAGTCATTTAACGAGCAGCTCCTTAATTTCCTGTGTAAACAAGTGAAAGTGTTTTGTTAATATAATAATTTCAGTGAGACGTGTTTTTTGTATTTTGAAAACCTTTTTGCAACAGTGGCCTTTTAAGTACCGTGCTGCCACACTGGCTTTGCTCTCTCCTGTAGCAGTTCTGTCCACCCCAATTAGAATATATCAGTGAGGGTAGACTCATTATTAAATTATTGCATTATATAATCCTCGTAAACCTTTATTGTAAGCAACTCACACAGTTCAGTACAGTGGCATAAAAGTTTTGATTACACATGACAGTATCACATGACCCTCATCTCATAAAATTAAGTACACGTAAAATGAGGATTTGACTTATATTGCTGTGTCCAACATTCAAACTAATTTACTGTAAGAAAAACTATTAGTGTCGTTCAGTGGTTTCAGTGGTTCAACAAAGCAAACGTCTGTATTGTAAAGGCGTAGAGAAAAAAACTGCAAAACCACTCCCACGCTCAATTTTGCACAAATTAAGTGTATTTTAGGTGTAATTTATTAGATATGATGCATAGTAATTTGCTCTGACGTGCTCGTATCAGTGATGTAAATGGCACAAGAAGAATCCTTCTCCTGAAGCCTGAGTTACACTAGTCCTGTTGAAATGGGAGCACGTCTGCAGCTCTCTACTTCACTCTAACATCACATTTCTTTTCACCCTATGAAATCTTAATAGTTTTCCCCAAAGGAAGAGATGGGGTTTAGATATGCATCTCAGTGCAGGTATGAACGGCCTCAGTTGTTGTCGGCTACACTGCCTCCACTTTCACTTCTGCTTTGGTAGCGAGTCAGTCAGGAACATGGCTGACTTATTTCAATGCCTGCAAGGCTTCAGAGCAGTTAGATAGCGGGCCTGAACGAGCACAGTGATTCCCTTTAGTTTTATCAGCATAATGAGCATGCACAGTATCTACTGTGTAGGACATATACTGCAGTTTACAGTATTATTGTGTGATACTGGGTGGTGTAGTTGGTGATTGTTGGGTATTTGGTCACCTTAAATGATACTTCTTTGCTGCAGTGGCACCCGAGGCAAGAGGCTCAGTACACCTGAAGCTTCCTACCTCTTTTAATATGAAGGAAATGGACACAGTCTAATCCTGTAAGGACACAAGGACATCACTGCCTCCGTGATGTCATTGATTGTGGAATAATATGATTATTTTCCTCACTGACCTTAAAACAAGATACTGGAAGATCTATTTCTCAACTGACCCTGATTTCTTCCATTTTCTCAGAAAAGACAGAAGACATGAATCAATTAAGCTGCAATGTCTTTTACTCGTCTTTCTTTGTGATTTCAGCATTTAGGCGGGTACACCTGGTTTGTCTCCAGGTCGATTAAACATCAGACGAGGCGAACAGCGGTGTTGATGAATTGCATCTTGACATTGTGGCCTGTTAAATTTATGTGCTGGGACTGTGTGCTCCTGTGGAGGTATTAAGAAGTGTTCTTAACATGCAGCATGTGTAGCGAAAGATTTTCTGCACTTCTGCCCGTTGCAGGATTTTGGTTGCCATGGTATCCGCTTCTATATATCTTTGGGCTTGTGATTTTTTTTTTGTGTGTTTTAGATTCCTTTTTCGGACTGGGCAATACATTGACATATCAACATTGTGACCATCTTAGATTATGGCTTTCATAATTCTGTGATATTCATAATGATCTTTTCCTGGTTTAAAAGCTGCATTACAGTAAACTGATGTCATTTTTTTTTAACTTACCAGACTGTTCAAGCTGGTGCATTTTTAGCTTTGATTAATTTAAACATTAGATCCACGTTACAGATGATTATTCATCCAAAATATCTATACATTAGAGATGGGCATTTCAAGCAAAAATACTATTTGCAAATTTCTGGCAATTTTTATTACTTTACCTGCAAACTTTGCACTCCAGGGAGTTCTGAAGGAGTTTCTAAGAACTTTTTGAATTTGGTTGTCGTCTTTGCATGTTTCTCTTGTACGTACTTCAGCGTCTAATCTCAAAGCTTGCAAAGTTTTACTTCCATGAGTCTGATAGCAACATGTTTTTCTTGTCATGTTGTTTAATTGCGGCTTGCCAACAGCTTTCAGGTGCATTACTGCCACCTTCTGATAACAGTAACACATTACAAGCAGGCGCTGGTAAAAAATAAGGAAGAACGATAGTCACATTAAATGATTTAGATACTTTAATGGCTATTTGAATATTAAAAAAATCATATCCCATCCCTTGTAAGTATTTCATGAAAGCACCAATACTCATCCCAACAGTATTGTGGTGATACTGACATATTTGTTCCAAGACATTGTAAAATTTGACCTTGCCCATGTCACCCAGTTCGTTTTATCTTCAGTGAGTTTGTCTGAACAGCTGATTTTTGTCATGAATTTTCCATTTGAATCAGTGCTTCTACTTTACTTTGAGAACATCAGAAACAAATTGTGATGGTCCACCTTGAGTCACCTCTGTCAGCATTCCCAAGCACACAGAGACCTGTCTCGGCAGTACAACCTTAAAACTTGCGTCCAAGGACAGAAGTGCTCTGCGGCATGTCGCCATCAGTGGGGAGCACCGAAGGGAGCAGCTGTGCAGCGGCTGTCTGGGTGGCGCTACACTTGATGAGACTCCCAGAAGTTTAGTGACTCCAGTAAGTGTTGTCTGCTGTGCTGTCCATGCCTTAATTAAAGGTGCATGTCCTCTGATGTGTGTGTGTGTGTGTGTGGGGAGGGGGGGATTCGACATGAGCTGAGGCCAAACCACTGCCTCCGCCCTGGAAACGGTAGCCTTTGTGACAGTGGGGGTTGCAGAAGGAGGAGGCGGGGGAGGAGGCTGAAGTGCTAATAATGAGATGACAGGGAGGTTGCAGGCGGACTGACTGCTGCTGACTGCTGACTGCAGTGCAGACAGAGACGTGATGAAAGTAGAGGAAAAAGTGAGGACGTGAAGGAAGCAGCAGTATTTAGGGGGAAAAGATGGGAAGAGCAACTTGGAGAGCAAATATTGAACACCGATGGAAAATTGTCCTAATCTCCAAAGCACAAGGAAAAAGATTAAAATGAAAATCTTTGACTGGTGATGAGACAGGCAGACATTTTGGTACCAGATGGCTGTTATGTTAATGTGCTGGCTTTTACCTCTTGAAATGGTATCATCCCACTTTCTGCTCTTGGAGCCGCTTTAGATTCTCAGCGTCTTCTGCTTTCTGCTTCCGAGCGTGAAACCCTGATTTTTCCCTCTGCCCTGTCACAACGCCCTCTAGTTCACAGCATTATGCATCCATCAAGACTCACTCGGCCCTGAATGCAAATCAGACTGATGTAATCTGCCATTAATAAATTCCACTTGGCTGCATGTAAGTGCTTGACCCGACAGTGACATATGAAATATAACCATTATGTTTTTATAGCTTATTTTACACTGCAGTCATTAAGTTACAACTGAACCAGGAAGTCACGGACGGTTGAGTATAGCAGGGCGCATAAATAAAAGCCCCGTGAGTGTGGTGCTCTGTGAAGGGAGCAGGGAGACTCCTGGGGTTTCACTGCTTTTATCTTTGCCTTTTATGGTGCCGGTAGTTTTTTAGAATTTTCGGTTTAAAGACACCACCTGCGCAGCAAGGGAAGCTTTCTGTGGGAGCAACAGGATGACGTACGTGTATGTCTGTTTGAGTGGCATATCACTGAGAAGACTTTAAAATGACCCTGGTAGCACAAGTGTTATACTCCCAGTTGTATGGTTCCCAGCCTCCGCCCTGTAACCTTATCATGGAACGATAATGTCATTATCTCTTTGCTTGATTTTATTTTCAGTTTTTTGTGAACTACATTTTATTGCTTTTTGTAGCAGCAGATGGGAAAACATGGTCTGTTTCCTGATTTTTTTTAGGTTTAACGTTAATATATGGTAGACTCTAAAAATTGATTAAAAGCTGAAGGGGTGGGAGGAGGCAGAGGACTGCAGGTGCTGCACGCCCTGACCGCAGGGTGACTCCCATCTGTCAACCTGCCCCCTGCCCCCATCCAGCCCTCCATGCACCCCTCCACCCAGAAGTCTGGTCACACCCCTGCCAACCGGCACAATAGAAATATCTCTTTTTATCTCTTCAGCTATCACGATCACATGAATTGTTTTCATTACCGTCCAGGCCTCGGCTCCCAAAAAGGCCTTTTAGCTGCAAGGCTGCTGAGCACTTTGGAGAGAGATCGACTTTCTGCTAAAATGCTTTTAAAACACAAGGCCAAACTTTTTATTTTTTAATTTTTTTTTTATAGAATGACTGGTTCTTCTGCCAAACAGGCCGAGGCATGCAGTTTGAAGCGTCTGCTTTTGTAAACCAACGTTTTTGCGTTGCACTTAAAACAATATTTTAAGGAACAAACTGAAGCTTCTTTGAGAAACGGTAGTGTGAGCACGATAAGCGTTCATCTCGTCGCTCTGCATCTCTGCTCATAAATTCTCCCCATGATTAGTTTATAAATTACAGTTATCATCTGGTTTGAAACGGCCTTCAGCAACGTGCTGTGGTCACAGTGGTTGCCCACTGAGCAGATGATAGTGATCACATTACCTATTTCTATTTATTTAGTCTGCGCTCTAATGAACTTAACACCTAAGTCATTTATTCTGTCTGCTTCAGTCTGCACAGTTTTCTCTCGCAAATGCTCAAAAGGTTCTTTGTGTGCTTGCTTTAGCTGCTGATTCGCGCTTGGCACGTAATCAGAAATGATTATATAATAAGGGGCTTTTCTGAAATGAAAAGAAATATCGGTTGAATTGGATTTAGACTATCTTGGCTCTGGTGCGGTGCCTTTTGAAGCCAACGTGGTGGCTGACAGTCAAAAACAGCCACTTAAATGTTTCCCCCTGCTCCAGATTTGCAGCACTATCACTCGTCAGATGAGCGCGTGCGTCCTTCAGCGCTGTTCGCTCAGATGGTTGCAGGTGCTCGAGGAAGGCTGGCAGACGTTGGTGTAATCTGGGACAGGAGGCTGTTGCGAAGGCACGCCCAACAGTGCTCAGGAGCACAGAGCCTCGGTTATGGTTTGGAGCACATCTGAGCTCCACGAGAGGCGCAGGGCCTCGGGTTTTATCATCAGCCACGGAGATACGACACGCATCCTCTAACAAGAAGAGAAGCAGCTTTAGTATCATTGTTGGAGCTTTTGTGATCATGGAAACCATCAAGCTTAAAAACGGTCAAAGTCTTGATTTCTAATGCCTGCAGTCCTCCTCATGTTCTATGCTAGAAATTGTGGCTGAATACTGAGTTCTTAGACAGCAGGAACTTTAAAAAGACATAAACCTACATTTAGTCTAAGACAAACGGGTCCAGCTTTACTTTATGTACTTTCTAGTTTCTGAATGGATGAAAACATCAGGTATTCGACATTCATCAGTCTGTTGCCAGACATTGTTTTTTTTTAATTTCCATAGCATCTGTATTAAAATGATTATTGTCACCTTTAAATTATGTTGTTTACCCGACTTGCTGTCTAGATTGAATTGAGAACGTTTTTTTTAAAAATAATTTTGTGTTTGTTTTGCTTACTGTTTCAATACAGCTGCGCTCGAAATCATCAGAATAACCAAAACTATACACACCAAGTTGACTCTCACACCTGTGGAGACGGTAGTCGGACCTTTCTGGAATTTTGTATTTACTCTTCATGCTCTTTCCTGCGTACTTGTCACAGACATCACTTTACTAACACTGTAGTTGTTCCAAATGAGTAGAAAGTCCTCTTTATCGATGGATGGTCGTTGATCAACTTCTGAATAACCTCAAGTACACAAATAACTACGTGTATTTCACTTCTCATCCTCAGTCACTCAGGTCATCGTACATCTAAGCGTTGTTTGAGAGTCACAGACAACAGTGATTGCAGTTTATCAGTGTACTGTTGGTTGCTTTAGCTAATGCAACATTGTGCAGCACAGAATAGGGCTCTTTATTTGTGTCTTTAACCAGTGTTTTACCAGAGCCTTAAAATGATCATAATTTGATAGATTATTGTATGCTTCATAACTATGAGGATATTCACCTTCCTGTTCAGCACTCCTTTCCTTTTCTTTATCTTCACTTGGAAGCAGCAGTAATCTGCAATGCAAACTTTCTTCAAATGAGTGACTAATTGTAAATGACAGCGGTGCTCTGGACTCACGGTCATCATCACAAAAAACATGTTTGGCTAGAAAGACGTCACCTGAGAAGATGCAGTGATTTCACTGTCTTGACCGAGTCAGGAAATTAATTAACATTGATTCGGACTACTAATACTAAGTGACACAAACTGATCAAATTATTGTACATTATAGGACTTTTGTCGTATATCAAGTAATGCTGCCTCTGCTCCTCTAGTCAAAACAGAAAGGTGTTGCTTGTTGCTAAAATTAAAGGTGACATTGTTGCACCGCTGTTGACTTATTTATGTTGTGCGATCCCTCAGTACGCGCGCACACACACCACACACACCACACACCACACAAACACACCACACACAAAACCCCCTCACACACACACACACACACACACACACACACACACACACACACACACACACACACACACACACACACACACACACACACACACACACACACACACACACACACACACACACACACCCCCCCCCACACACACACGCACAAAACCCCCTCACACACTCACACACGCACAGCCCCCCCCCCCACACACACACACACAACACACACACACACACACAAAACCCCCTCACAGGCTGCTGTGTCTGTGTCCTTGTCATCAAACAATGCAGCAGGATGACAGAGGATGTCCAGGAGGTGATGAAGACACTCGTGCGGTGAAGATGTCCTCGGAGGAGGTGGGGACATGAAATGCATGTTGCAGTTAGCCTCCCTTCTCGGGTCAGGCTTTCAGAGTGAGACGATGTTGTTGTGAGAAATGGGACAAGCTGTGAACCTGCCGGCTCCCTGTGGACTTGTTACCTCATTGATCCTCTTCTTCTGTCCTTCTCTCTCTCTCTCTCTCTCTCTCTCTCTCTCTCTCTCTCTCTCTCTCTCTCTCTCTCTCCCCCCTCTATGGTGTATTCATGTTTTTTTTTAATTTTTTTTTTTAATATATATAAAAATGAATTGTTATTCTGTAGCTGAATACCTACAAAATGTTCCATGGTTACAATCGGTAGTGGTTTGTGTAACTGCCGTGTTGGATGCCTGTGTTGATTAACACGCATCTGTGACAATGTTGGACGACTCCAGGCCTGCCAATAAATTCCCACTTGTACCGCTTGTAATTACCACGAGGAGGGTGATGATGTCAGAGGCTCGTATCTGCAATACAGCTCGTATGACAAGGCAACAACATGACAGTCCCTCCTTTTAACCCTTCCTTCATCTGCTCCTCCCTCAACCTCGCTGTCCCCTTTCCCCCAGTTTACTCCCCCTCCAACCTCCCCCTCCATCCTCTCCCTCATCTTCCTCTCCCGCCCCATCCTCTGTCCCATCCTCTCCATCTCTTCTATTTTCTTCTCAACACTCCTCCCCTGACTCCTCGTTTCTCCCCCTCCCCCACTCATCCATGCCCACCTCTTAACTCATCCTGTGACTCCCACCTTCTTCACCTCCTTCACCTCCCTCAGCGTCCCAGCAGAACATTGTTGGAGAATGTTGACGTAATGTGGTGCTGACTGGATGTACGTCCTGCTCCTGAGATAATGGATCACATTTGATCTGCTCTTTCTCTCTCTGCGCACGCACGCACGCACGCACGCACGCACGCACGCACGCACACACTCACACACACACACAGATGGGAATAGTTAGACTCTGAAGTGACTGCTGGAGCCTGTATCCATCCAAGCAGCCCTCTTCCCTCCCTTCCCCTCCCCTCCCCTCCCCTCCTCTCCTCTCCTCTCCTCTCCTCTCCTCTCCTCTCCTCTCCTCTCCTCTCCTCTCCTCTCCTCTCCTCTCCTCTCCTCTCCTCTCCTCTCCTCTCCTCTCCTCTCCTCTCCTCTCCTCTCCTCTCCTCTCCTCTCCTCTCCTCTCCTCTCCTCTCCCCTCCCACCTCTTCCTTTTCTATCTCACTAGTGTTTGCTGCGATGTCGTCTATTTCTGGCTCTTACTTTTCTTGTTTCCTCCCTCTCTGCCTCCCTCCTGGGATCCGTCTCGATCTCCCACTTGTTGGGCAGTCTGCTGTCTCCTCTGTACCTCTTTCGCTGCTGCTCTTCATTTTCTCCCCGTCACACCCTGTCTACCTCTCATCGTGCCCTCCTCCCTCCCCGGCCATCTTCTCCCCTGACGTTTTCCCATCTATTTCTTCATCATCATGACTTGACTCTCTTGACGCTCCTTCATCCCATCCTTCATATCCCAGCTCTGTCTCCATCTTATATTCTCTTCCTCCTTGGGACTTTATTTTTTAATTTTTTTTATTCGCTTTTTATTTTTTTTTAATTTTTTTTATTTTACACTCCTGCTAATGTACACTGTTCTGTGTCATGCAGCTCTTAGTTCCTTCCTCCCTCTTCTCCATCTTTATTTCTTCTTGCTTTTTCCATTTGTGTTTTTTTATTTTTTTATTTCATCTCTCAAATTACACAGTAAGGAGATTGCTCTATAATAGATACTCTGTGCTATTAGTCCTCTCGTCATTCCCCTGTGGTTTTCGTGGGTAAAAGGCCTTGTGCCTGCTCTCTTTTTAATAGAGCTGTGAACCCTTCCTGTGTGTCCTAATCAATACAGGCCTCAGTTGGACTGCGCTGTCCTGCAGCAGCGAGGAAGAAATCAGGGTGTGAGGATTGATTCATGATTCAGTTGTTTTTCTGCGTTAACATAAACCTCGGCTGCAAGTATTGGGTTTGGCCTCTATTTTGTTTCTATTTTTTTGGGCTTTGTCACGTTCTGGAAACCCATTTGTGTATCATTTTATTTTTGGTAGAAAAAAAATGAATAAAGATCTGTCAGATCATGCCCCCTTAAATCCCTTCTCAGTCTAGTGTGACAACCTTCCTCTGTTTTGTTTAGGAAGTGCAGCATCATGTCAGCCAAGCACAACAGGAGGCTTTAACATGCACAAACCAATCCACACAAGCTCAAGAGATTCCTGAATGGTATTTTACTGAGTATTGACTTGGTAGCAGCAGTCAGAGAGTATCTGGATCAAAGTGAGCATACAGATGCACAGCGTAGATGTTCATTAGAGAGGTGGTGAAGGAAATTATTTCACCACATATTTCTAAACGATGCAAACAGTCAATATTTCTTGTGCTAGACGTTAATCCCAGCCGCTCCCTCAAACTGGCTGGACATTAGAAACTGTCTTTATTTATGTGTCTAATGCTGTGTTCATGTGGCATCAGCGGTGCTCTAATTAATGACTGGGAAAGATTTATGTCCAGTTTGATGCTAAACTAAACAGAAGTATCATCAACGTCTCAAACTTTATTGATAAATAAACACTGATATTTAATCATGATTGTGTTATACTGAACAAGCACGTTAGTGTTAACTCAACACTTTATTAATGGTTATTATGAAGTAGGGATTGGCATTTGAAACTAAAATACTATTTGATATTTGCTGGGAACTATTCGACTATTACTCGACCAACGAGGGCCGTTGTTTGCGCTGCTCGTGCAACATCAAACTCACTTCGTCTGGCCATTAATAGACTGATGTTCTTCGAGCTATATTTTAACGACTTTTTGCATATTTAATGACTCATCGATACTATAAAGAAGTGTTTTTTGAAGTGTTTTTAGCAAACAGCTTGCCAGGTACTTTACGTCTCTGTGTTTTGTTAACGTTGGTATGATGTTTCTATGTTTTGGTCTCTTTTTGGACCGAAACAAATCCCAGCCGTTCTCCTGGTGCAACACAAGAAGCTCCTAAGGCGACTTTAATCTTCATAACGTGTGAAGACTGGCAGCTGCCATCTTGAAATGCCCAATGATGTGAACACTGGCAAGTCGTAAACATCTTTGCCACCCATCCCATATAACATGAAGGCAGCAGCAGTTAAATCAGATTAAACTCTGCATAAAACTAAACAAGCAGGGAAAAGGTGTTAGACATCTTTCTCGCTCCCTTCATAGCTTGTTCTACGTGTTGAGGCTGGGAAACCTGATGTAAGGTCACGTTGCACCCACACAAATATTCCTCCACATGACATCCCTTCAGCTGAAGACTGATGTGTTTCCTATTTCGGTTTGATTTCTAGTTAGAGCTCGCCTTCGCTTGACTCTGACTTTGAGGAAGTAAACACTCAGACAAAAAAACGGAAGTGCTGTTTTTAGAAATGCAGAAATGGCAGTTTATCTGTTTGTTAAGTATGACATGACGCCACGACAGACTGTAGCATCGCTCTCACAGTCTGTTTATGATCAGTCTGCTCAATATGGATTAACTAGCCACATACAAACTGGGATATGATGAACTATTTGAAAAGAGAATGCTTTTTCTTCAGCATATTGTTCTGTAAAGCTACAAATCATTGAAGTCAGTGAAACGGTACATAGTTTTATCAATCCCACACAGTGTTAAAATACTTCAGTGTAGAGAAGAAGAGTGAGTTCGAGGAGGTTCAGAGCGTTTCACTTCTCACAGAATCCACAAATCCCAACGCAGTTGAACCCAGAAGTGCTCACGCTGTAAGAGTGTGTTCACCTCTTCTTGGGAAATGGTTAATTTTCAATTCCCTAAAACTCCTGTGACGTAACAGGAATATAATTTGCCTGGAGCTGCAGGCGGAGGTGCAGGATATAGCGTTGTACGATTTTGCACCTTCATTATCCGAGATTGATTTTTAGCAGCATGTGTGGGTGGAATTTCACCTACATGTGTGTGTGTGTGGAGGAAATATCAAAGCGCACTTGTTACTACTGAATCCGCCTGTATTTGTTTTCGCTTCCTCCTCTGTTCGTGGCTCGGACGTCTCTTAAGTACAAAGACGAGAGTGAATGACAAGTCAGCCCGGTATAGAAAGCCGTCTGTCAGAGAGGAGAACAGGCGTGGCCCGGAGCTGCAGCTCTCTGCGGCGTCTCTCTCTGCTCCTCTTCCTCCTCTTTGCACCGCACCTGAATAATGACTTGTGTTAATTAGGCCGGGAAGTCAAAGCAAATACTGTCCTCCATCGATTCCTGTAATCAATCGGGCCCCTTCTGGTTTATCAGCCTGGATGGAGGCAGCCGTGGTTGCCTTCCATCTCGGAGCCAGGTGCCACACACACAGACAAGTCTTTTCTTTTTTTCTTTTTTTTGTTGTTGTTGTCTGAGTCTGTGCTCACCACCGCCGCATCGCCTCTTCTCTTCATCACTATTCGAGCCATAGCAACAGTCAGCTGCATTGTTTTAACCCCGCAGTTAGTCCTGCGCTCATTTTGCATTCATGTCGTGAGTACGTGTGGATGTGTTTAAGTCCAGTTTTGATGAGTGTTATAGTGTATCCAGTGTTTATGTGTCTGAAGAAGAAGGTTTTGAAGAAATGCATAAATCACCACCACAGCAGTGGAGCAGAGACAAAGCTTTGATTTCATGGTGCCTTAAGGAGTTGTGTGCATCACGTGAGTAACAAGGAGGAGCCGCCCTTCTCCGCCAGTAACGCACATCTGCTTCACGCGCACACTTTACAAAGGGAGGACTTTGCCTCATATTAATATGGCATTCACTCGACCGCCAAACAAACCACAGAGTTATCAAACTATTCCTGCTCCTCTTCACGGTAGCAGCTCTGATATGTGGGATTTTTTTTTTTTAAAATAAGAGGTCGCCAGATTTCTCCCTTCAATTGTGAAAGACTCAATAATACTGTACACATTTGACAAGATGTAAACAGAACTGAGCTGAATCATTAAACACATCTATGCACAGACCTACAAATCTCCCCCAACATTTTGCATTGAGATGATACATTTTTTTCTATAAATGTAAATATTCCTGTTATGATCACTGACTATATTTAAAAAAAAAAAATGTGTGTAGCCTCGGTGACGTTAGAAAATCAGGTCAAAATACCTGAATCTGCCGACAGAGGCGAGGAATCAATTAAAAGCTCTGCTGCTGATCATGCACAGCCGCCGTGGACCGAGCATTAGCAGCTCTCCTGCTGATACAGGTGCCCCCCCCCCCCCCCAAGGAAAAAAAGAAAACAAAGAAAACACGCAAATAAACAAATTCAAGTTAAAAGACACTCATTGCATTGGTTAATTTTATTGCTGTGGTATCAAAATTGGTATCGTGAATTGTGGATTTCAGGTGGTGTTGGTACCGACTACCAGCATTTTGGCATAGTGACAAACTCAGAGACCAAAACTGTTTTTTGTACCACGTTGTTGGCAAGTTTATTTCTACTGTAAAGTTGGCCATTTTAACATCTTTGGGCAATGAATTGCTTTTTGAGTTTACCTTGTGTGACCACTTGAGACACCGCAGATTTTGAAACTTCTTTATTGGCTTCAGCTAATGAATCAGGTTTTTGTATCAGCATTCAGATTTGAGTCTTTTTCCTGAAACCTAGAATAACCCCTTACTTTCGTGTGAGAACTTCAGATACTGTGACGTGAATACCTTGTCTGGGTTTCACATTGATGTCTACCATGTCGGCAGATTCTTCCTCAGCCCGAGCTGCATTAGGAAAACTTAAAAAAATATATTGATCCACTCGTTACATTTTATTTGTCAATCAGAGTCTGCTCATTTAGGCAGGCAGAAACAAACACAGTGATGATATACATGAGAACAACTTATCTTGAATAATACAAACACAGCACGGTAAAAAAGGGATCTCCATCTAGAAACTGGGATGCTGTTAAAATAATGTTCAAGCAGGAATAGTTTTTAATGTGCCACGTAAATGTCATATCCAAAATATGATCTAAAAAGGCTAAGTCTTAACCCGGATACTGCGTACGCAAACATACCCACTTCCCCAGACAGCTGTTTAAGCAGCGTGCAACAGTGCTGCATTTCTACTGTGAAATAACTGTAATCGAAGCTGAACATTTTTTCCTCTTTTCTTTTTATCTCTGTGATCAGTGAGATAGCAGTGTCCTCCCTCTGCCTCTATTTTGCCTCTTCCTGGAGAGTAATCACTCCCAGTCGAGGGGCTCTGGAGCAGAATCTAGGTAACAGTGACATAATACATTTTCAAGTTATGTAGGCAATTACAAATTACACCTATATATATTAAGTGGGTTATTACAGAGGCTCTTGACAGATCTTTATTTTTTTTTTTTTATCCCACTCTGGTTTATATTTCCTCTGGTTCATGTGATCAGTTGGTACGCTGCTCCAGGTATAATACACTGCCAGTCAAAGGACACGGACACTATGGAAATGAGGGACGATGTGCTCATTACCAAGTGACGACCATCAGTGACTTCACCATATTTGGAAGAGCTGGAGAGGAGCGAGTGATCTGATTGGGAACCCAAGGACACTACGCCCCGCCCACCTATAGTAGAAACCTCACTGTACGACAGGGCTGTCAATCAGACAGACACGCCCCCAACCATATCACCTTTTGAGGCCTAATATTTAATTGATGATGGGATTATTTTTAGATGGACCGCCAGAAAACGAATAAGAAGGCGTGACTTTAGTGAATGACACCATATTCACTTGTGGAAAAAATATGTTGACTTTGGCCTCATTTTTCAGACCCAGAAGCTACATCCTCTTTTATATACAGTTTAGGGTCATTACTCATTTTACAAGGCTGCTCTACAGCAGTCCAGCTGCTACTATTTTAACCTGTTGTGCTTCCATGATCAATATCTTAACAAAACACCACAAGAATAAAGTAAGTTCAACACAACGCTCAGCTAGTACAACCATCCCTGCACAAACAACCGCTGCGTGTTGTTGGTGTTACAGTCATAACGCAAAACCAAAGTACAACCACGGCTGAAGCCACAGTGACAGCGATGTCATATTAAGTCTGCAGTCATAATCAGACTGACAGTCGGTCTCAGCAGTGAACCAGCTCCTCTGCTTTTCCTTCTAGATGTGGTTGGTACAGACGTGTGCCTGACAGACAGCTGAGGGTGCACTGACTCTTCACTGTAGTCACAGCCATATAGTACAGGATGCTGTATCACAATGCAGCTCAGCCTTCCTTAAAGGTTCAGAGGAAATCAAAAAGTTATTGTGAGGTGATGCAAAATTATTCTCGCCAAACATTTTTAACATCTGCCTGACCCGCAAACTCACATCCAGGTCCGAATTGGTAATCACTGCTGTGGTGGTTTTCAGTGGTCTGGAGCCAAAGTCTGACTTTAGATGTTGTATTGCTGTACCTGGGAAACACTGTAGATTTGAACAGTGTTTCTGAAGTGGAGAGGAAATATGTTACTGGTAGCGCACTGCAGCATGATGCACTGAGAGAATATTAATGAAGAAGAGCCACGTCTCTGTGTCCAAAAAAATGCTCTGCGCCTCTCGGCTAAAAGGTTTCGATGAGAAGGGAGACAAGTCTCTCTCTCTCTCTCTCTCTCTCTCTCTCTCTCTCTCTCTCTCTCTCTCTCTATGTCTCTCTCTGTCTCTCTCTGTCTCGCTCTGTCTCTGTCTCTCTCTGTCTCTCTGTCTCTCTCTCTGTGTGTGCGGGCGCTTTAACCCTGAGCTGTGGAGCAGACTGGCTGCTGTTTAATAGATTACAAGGCAACATGGCGACCCATCGATCGTATCCCCTCCACACACACTCTCACTCAGTTTCCCTTCTCCCAGAATCCAGTGGAGTCGGGTTACAGGAGGAGACAGAGCAGCGCTGCCAAAGACAGGAGAGTGTGAATGTGCTGGCAGGTGCCTGTAATTCTGTCCTCAGTAGGAAGTTTGGGCAGTTCGAGCTTTTTTCTTTCTTTTAAGCACTGCTTGGTGTGTAATATGTAATCACCTCCTGTAATAATAATAATAATAATAATCATGCTGCGCATTATGGAACTATTAGTTCTAATCTTTTTTGAAATTTATTTTTTGAAATTAAAGAACCATGGGGCTCAAAGTTACAAAAGTTAGTCAGTTAATCTGGCAATTATTTCTTCAATTAATCGATTAATTATTCAGTTAACTTAAAATCAGAAAATGGTGCTGGTAGTACTTTACTACAGCATAAACTACAATATATTTTCCTTCCCAATGTAACGTGTTTAGACTATTTGATTAATAAATTCATTGTTGCTGCTCTAATAGTTACACTATGGCCTGTTTTTGTACACAAAAGTGCGACATAATCACTTCTAATCGATGATAAAAAAAACAACAACAGTTTCTAAGGTTTAAACATCAACCACCCTGCCGTCTGTTAAAGACACGTTCCCCTCCTGTTTTCCGCAGTCAGATGAAACCTCGGTGAAAATCACATTCGTCTCCGTCTGAACTCAGACGTGCTCGTTGGTGGTTTGCTGACACTTTTCTGTGTACTTCCTGCCAGCAGAGCATGCTGTCTGCAGCTGCTAGCATGTCAACAGGGCCTCCCACAGGTCTTCTGGGACATTTCACGTCCTCTTTTTAAACTCTTGTTTACTTTCTATCACAAAATTCTAACGCTGCTTTATTAAGATCAGCAAATGTAATCTAAATTGGCTGCATTTGGCTTTTTTTTTAGTTTTCTTTCTTAGTTCAAAGTTAGTGGCTTAAAAACGTTAAGACCTCCCGGCACCACTTGTAGTATAAGAGATAACTTTTGTCAGGCCGACGCGTTCCTGCTCCTGACCTTCATAAGGGGACTGCAGGTGCTGTGCTTTTTGTCTGTTCAGCTGTGGTGGGTACCATTGCTGATGCCAAAAAACACATCTCCCTCCGTGAGGTACAATGTGTTTTGGCATTGCAGTTCAAACACATTTATCACACCAGAATAACAGTATAATTACAGTACAAAAACAGTAAGATGTTATAATAGATTTTTATAAAGCAGTGCTGCAACTAATGATTATATTCCCTATCTAATTAGTCTCCATATTTTCTTTGTTGATGAATTACATGTTTGGTGTGTAAACTGTCAAAAATCTAAATCCAAGTTGTTTTTGTTTTGTCAAAGTTAAAGTCCAAGAGTTACTTCATTGTAGTAAAAGAAAGTGCTGAGTCCTCTACTTTTGCATTTAACTCGCATTTGGCCATTGCTATCTTGCTAGTGTCGAGCGGTTTGGAGCCGGACGTGACCATATTTGGCCGAGCTGGGAGGGAGCAAGCGAGCAGTGGATCTGACTCAATGTGATTTGGAAACCCGAGGACACTACGCCCCGCCCACCTATAGCAGAAACCTGACAGTACCACAGGCCTGTCAATCAAACATACACACACCCCAAAAACACAGCTTTTTGAGGCCTAATTTCTAATTAATAACGGGATTATTTTCAGATGGACCCCAAGACAACTAATAAGAAGGACTGACTTTAGCGAATGATACCAAAATGACGAGTGGAAAAAACAAAACAGTATTGACTTTGTCTGTGGAGCCAGAGCCTTTCTGGAGCCAACCCCTGTTGGCCCTCGGTGGTATTCGAGTTTGAGGCACTTCTGCATAGGGGTTATTTTTCAGACCCAGTCTAAGTGTACAGCAAGGTAATGATACTTGCACTGAGTTGCAAATCAAGTTAGTGTATTAACCAAACCGGCTAATGGAGGAAATAGTTCAGTACTTCATTTGATCTTCCTTCGTTTTTGATAATTTCTCTTTTTCTTGTTTGAATCTATCAAGTACTGTCATGTTGCAGCTTATTAAAGGGGAGGTAGATGTATAACGAGCCCATTAGACACATTAACATTCGTAATGTTTATTTATCATCAGTCATGTTTGTCTTGTGAATTTTCCCTCGGGGATTAATAAACTGTATAAAATCAAAATCGAATCAGCAGCGTAGATAATAAAGGCTGAAGAGCAGCTGCGAGGTATAAAGAGCGGCATCTCACTTGTTCTGAATGATGGATGGCACTGGTGTGAAAGTTGTAATTATATTATAACAGAGTGTCCCATATATCTGCTTCCTCTCTTCAGAGATAGCGCACATGAAGGCTGAGATAAGCAAAATCCTCGTGCTGCTTTAGAGGAGAGTTTTGGCTGCTAACTCAGGATAGTGCGGCACATTTACTGAGGCGCTAAATATCTTACATTTGCACTTTCTTTGACTTTTACCAGTTCAATTTGAATTGAGACTTGCTCAAGGCTGTGTTCAAACAGACCAAAGTGCAGCGGTGTAATTATTCTCATTGGCAGAACGAGGCTGAGCGTTCTGGCTGAAAAACTCCGGGTTGCCAGCGTTTGCTACATGCAGTCCTGGGAGATGAAGATTAATGCGTTTTTGTTTTTCCTGCTGTTTACCTGATGATCATTGTTTAAGAGGGTGAAATGACAGCCACTGATCCCTTCTCATAGACTGAAAGTGCTATGCAGTGTGTTAGCGTTGGATAAGCCTTTAAACTCACGGATCTGTTACTCGGGCGTATTTCATTGTCTTACAGATACCTGAAACAACACACCAGCATGTTTTCCTTTTTTTTTTTTGCTGGTTTAAAGCTAAATGCCTGCAGAGTGTGACACAGCAACATTCAGTTCGCAGGATGAAGGTTTCCCTTCGGGGAGCTGCACTGCAGCCAAGTTTAGTCCAACAGCTTCTGTTTTCTGTCCTCTGATCCGTGTGGGTTTTGGCTTCATCTGTCCATCAGGCTGTTTGCCTTTATAAACCATATTGTTTATATTTCTGTGTCGATTAATAATACAAAATGTGTTTGCTGACTGCTTCCGTGTTGAACACACACTACAGGCTCCTGCAGCTCAGCTCAGTGAGATGTGTCCCTCTGTTTGGACGGCATTTATCTGCTCTCGGGCGTTACAGGTCTGTCCAGCGTGTGTGTGTGTGTGTGTGTGCGCGCGCGTGTGTGCATGTGTTGTGTTCATGACCGTGAGGATGCAGGTGTGACAGATCAAATTAATGCTGTCATCATGATCTAAGTGCGAATGGATTTATGTGCAGCTGGTTTATTACTGATGTGCAGCGCTCTCCTCTGCGGTCAGTGTTGTTATAAGAAGTTTCGGTGTCAGACTCTCGGCAGCTTCTGTTGGTGCGAGATGTCTCGAAGATGAAGTCGTTCAGCTGTGTTCGCCACCGTTTGCTCAACTTGTCTTCTCTTTCTTTTCCAGCTGAAACTTGAAGATCGATCCATCGTGATTAGAGACATCGTGCGACGGAACAATTCTAACGTAAGTGGAGTCCTCGGTCTGTTTATAGCTCTTCCATCTTCTCTCTGCTCCTCTTGTTACTTCCACCTTTTTCAATCAAGTCTCTCTCTTTGTCAGTCATGTCGGTGCTCAGCACTGTCTTCTGGTTGCTGCATCAGACATGACTGAAATATTATTACAGGTTGAAACTTACAGAGGACTAAAGGGAGACTTTTTGTCTCAGTGCAGTCTAACATCTTACAGTCTGAATATAAATGTAACATTAAGCCGTGATGAGATCTTGGTCTTGTTCTCACATCAGCGTGCTGCTTCAGAAGCTGACAGAGTTACACCTGAAACTTTCTGCTGTTAAACGATACGTGTCTGTTTTTGTTGTGTTACAGGACAACCAATGTGGTATTGTGACAAACATTGACATCGAGTGTGCAGTGAAATTAGTGGGAACAAACTGTGTGCTGTATCCAGTCAACAGCAAAGACCTGCAGCACATCTGGGTAAGACGAGAACATTTCACTTTGCAGCTGGAGGTTCCTAACAATCGTTCCTAAGATGTCATGGTGACACATCATTTTACAGAGCAGAAATATAAACTGTTTTTTTTAATTTTTTTAATTTTTTATAAATGTTCCAGAAAGACTCCGCTCATCCTGTTAGAAATAAAAAAAAATAAAAATAAAAATAATAAAAAAAAAACCCAACTGTTATTGAACATTTATTGAAGAGCTGAGATTTGACCACTGCAAACTGTAAAATTAAGTGTTATTGCATTTATTACTTTGATACTATCATGAATACTTTTAATGACTTGCATTTTTATCAATAATAGACGTTAACTAATGTGATTATAAATGTCTCTGAAGTTTCTTTACATGCAGTGAAGCATACAGCTTGTCGTGGTACAGCCAGGGAGTGTGTGTGATTACATGGTTTTGTTGAGGATAATTTGATGTTTGAGTAAGTGACAAACACAAAATGTTTCATCTCATTGGATAACATTATATATATTAGTACCCAGAATGATGTACTTGAGTTTTCGTTAGCAGTAGGGTTGGTCTAGGCAGACTGTCAGCAGTAAACTAACTCGCATAGATTAAACATTTTAGTACTAAGAGGCAGTGATTCCCAATCTGGTGGTGTACCACCGGTGGTACACTGTGCGCCACCTGGTGGTCAGCAAGAGTCCCACAGAAAGACCTAACAAATGCAATACAACTGCCACAAGCCCAAAAACTTGTCATTTTCCTAATTTAATTTAACAGGCAACAGTCATTCACATTCCAGATTTGTAAAAATGTATTATTTGATGTTAAAATATTTTCGAAAAATTGAATTCGCCTAAGTTTAGCCATGTAAGACGATGTAACCTCATGATTACCATAATGCTAACCTTACTTTATGCAGTTGTATTCAGACTCCTGTGAGGGAGTGTGAATTTAAAATGGAGACGTTGCCAGAAAAACAGTCAAGAGGCAAATGACAACATTTAATGCTGAAGAAGAGACTGAGATGCAGAGTGACGCCTCTTTAACCAAAAAAAATTTGAAACAGCATCTTTATGTTGTTGTTATTTAGGTGCTCTGAGGGTGTTGCTCAGTTAAATTAATTTATAAAAAACATTGTTAGTATCAGCAGTGGGAAGTGGTCTGACAAGTTTGGGAACTTCTGTCTTAAGGAATCAGTTCAAATGCAGGAAACTGTGTTTCGGTACCTGGAGGGAAAAATCTGTTGCTGCTGCAGTGTTGGATTATGAAACGCATGCAGCTGAATGACTCTGACCTGCAAGCTGTTAGTATGACCCTGTAATTAATCTGTCTCAGGTAATGATTCGGTAAAATGTGAAATTGATAGTGTTCCTGTTTCGTTTCAGTCTTTTATGTATGGCGACTACATTGCCTACGACTTCTGGCTGGGGAAAGTGTACGACCTGACCAATCACATCATCCTCAAGCTTTCCAACGGTGCCAGGTACACAGTGTGTGTGTGTGTGTGTGTGTGTGTGTGTGCGCGCGCGCGCGCAGGTGACTATACCGTGTGTGTGAGCGTGCTCATGCTGGCTCACATCCATCAGTGCCAGATCCAGTGAATGTCAGCCAGTCGTGTCTCTTTGCTTCCCTCTCAGGTGCTCCATGAGTGTGGAAGACGGTGCCAAGCTTTACGACGTCTGTCCACATGTCAGTGATTCGGTACGTAGCCACAAGCTCTCGTGTCACTTCAGGTCCATTTGCTTCTTAAGTTCTCAGTATGGCTGCTGCTCAGGGGTCCGACTGAAGTTCACACAGAATCTGAAATACAAGTGACTGATGCTGCTTCATTTAGGCTGAAATTTATTCTTTTAATTATAGTGAATTTATTAATGAAGTTTAAGATTACTGTTTATACGTAATATGATTTGATACTCTCGTGCCTTTTTCCCCAGTGGCAGTAAAATTTTGATTGCCTTGATGTTTGTATGACATTAAATTTATTTTAATTTACAGAAGGTGTTAAATTAGTGCTGTATTGTAAATGTAACAGTCAAATGTTGAATTAAGTTTACTTTTAAAGAGTATAAAGCACTCTCTCTAACAGTTTGTATGTTTTCACGGTTTTGTTTTTTTGTTTGATTATTCAGGGTCTGTTCTTTGACGAGGCGTACGGCTTTTACCCAGGCCAGGTCCTGATTGGTCCAGCCAAAGTCTTCTCTAACGTACAGTGGCTGTCGGGGGTCAAACCTGTCCTCAGCAGGAAGTGCAAGTTCAGGGTGGTGGTAGAGGAGGTGAGGCAGTGATGATGGTTCTTTCTTTTCACACTCTTGTGTGTGGGAGAGAAAGCAGCCGATTCAGCGTTTCCTCTAACAAAACACAAAGTTGTTCAGTGACAAACTGTATCAGTCAGATGTGAATAAACTGTTTCCAAGATCTTCAGTTGTTTAAACACTCACTCGGGGGTTGTTGCGCTTTCCTCAGGTGAAGGTGGTGGAGTTGAAAGTGACGTGGATCACCAAGAGCTACTCCCCCAAAGGCTCCGACAGCGTCTATCCACCTCCGTCCACCATCACACAGGAAAACCTCTGCAGGTCAGTGCACTCATCCATGCACACTTCGACATCTGCTTCCCTACAGTTGTGTTTGTTGTTAACCTTGTTTATCATGTTTGGTTTGTTTTGCCAGTTTCTTACTACTTGGAGAATTTGCATAACTAACTAAGCTGATATTTTGAGTCAGTGGATCTGGTATATAGAGGGTTTCCTTATTAAGATTTTTAGGGGCATCTTGGTCAAAGCTTTATCTAAAGATCAGTTTTAAGTCTGTGTGTGTGTGTGTGTGTGTGTGTGTGTGTGTGTGTGTGTGTGTGTGTGTGTGTGTGTGTGTGTGTGTGTGTGTGTGTGCCTGAGTTGAAGTCCAGTATCTCACAGATACAGAATAAACACACACTGATACACTGCAGCCGCTCCCGACTGAAGTATGTAGTGTTTTAGTAAAGTGATTCTTCTGGTTGGCTTCAGGGTGAGGCGCCTCGGCTACTACGACCACACCCAGAGGCAGCTGGGAGAGAGGGCCCTTTATGTCTTCCCTGCCAAAGGAGATGCCACACGCATCACCTGTGAAGGCCCCGAGGGTGCCCCTGTCCTGCCTGAAGACCCTGTTGCCAGAAAGGTTTGCATTGGTGTAATTATGTGTGATAGAGTATACAGTAGATGGAATTGTTAAAAAAAAAAATCACCTGTATTACATCCACTGTTCAGGAACAGAGACGATCAGTGGATCCTGGTTTATTTTGAGAAAGTTGTTTGTCAGTGTTTTCTTTACAGACAGACAGTACTTTCAAACTACGAGGCATTTTTGATCATCTTTAAACTCTCACGCTGTCTGTGTGTCTGCCTCCTATAGTTGAAAAGGATGTTCAAGAAAGATTCTGGGAAGAAGACGGAGAACGCCGACTTGCAAGGTGCCAGACATCACTCTGTAGAGAGAACGCAGTGTCAAAGGGACACACACACACACACACACACACACACACACACACACACACACACACACACACACACACACACACACACACACACACACACACACACACACACACACACACACACACACACACACACACACACACACATTCATTCATTCATCATGTGGGATTGTGTTATCCCTAATTTGATACCGATAAATCAGTAGTGGTGACGATATTTGCAGGTAAGGAACAAGAAAGTTCAGAAATGCTGAATCCTTTCAGTGGAGTTCAGTCTGTTGACATAAAATAGTTTTTGTAAAAACACTTTCCTGGAGCAACACATAAACAGAAGTACAGTATCAACCAATGTGAGATTAAAATAGGATTTTTAAAATATCTTGCCATTGTAACAATGAGCTACAACAAACATTTACTGGTGTAATATATGGCATGGACATGTATGCGTAATGACATTAAATGGCAATGCCTATTATAATGTTAGGGCTTTTCTTTTCGTTTTTGCTTACATCCTCCCCAAAGTAACTGAGAGCAGAATATCTCTGAATAATTTCAAGTTCCTGTGAGACATCAGGCAGTCCTTTCCACAAATGGAGCTCGCTGCAGAGGGAACAGACTAATTGGAAATTGTGCTGAAGTGCAGCACACTTGAGCTGAGAAATATATTTGTCTGCATGTTCCAAGAAATTACAGGATGACTGTGCGTCTCTGTGAAACCACATCAAAATAAGAACTTCAAGTCAAATATGAGCTAACGTCTGGCTCCTTATGAAAATGTTCTATAGCTATATGATTGAATGTCAAATCTATTCGACACTCTAGCTGGTTGAACATCAATAATCTATAAATGCTATACACTGCCGTCACTAAATTACTGTAACGTCTCTGTCCTCCAGGCGAGCACAAATCAGAGCAGGCGGACTCGACTCATCCCAACAACAACGGCCCCGTTGTGGCCGTCCAGAACCCGCCGGACTCCCAGAACGCCAACGACACGTCGGCCGAACACGGGGAGCAGGATGCCGATGACGAGGCTGCAGAAGACACCGACGACACCAGGTCTGTTTACCTCGTATCTAAGTGCAAGAGGCACTTGATAAACTCGCCTTATCAGCTACTTGGTCCTCTTACAGGGTGTTTACATAGTTGAGGTGAGATTCTGTAATCATGATGTGATCTGATGCAGCAGTGAAGGGAGTTAACACAAGCATGAGCATATTTAAGGTTCCCGTCAGAGATCATACGCTGTCCAGTACAATAACGACTCACTGTGGCAGAACTTCTTTTGGCCATCACACACCTGGTCTGCAGGACCTAATTATTCTGCTTATTGTCATTTCCCTGCCGAGTTACCTCACAGATGTGACATGTAACTCCAGTAATGTTTAAGTTTGATTTATAGTATTTATGAAGCTGAGCTGCTGGTTTTTAATTAACTCGATTTCATGCGTGTGAATTTGAGAGAAGAGCAGATATCAGACGGTAACTAACACTTTTAATAATACATATTAAAGTGAAAGTGATGTAGATATGTTGTGTCAGTTTGACAGCCGGAGACCGAAGCCTGCCTGACAGCCTCATCACAAGTCAGACCTGTTTAGAGTTGAGTCGTCATGTCTCAAACACAACCAAAATATGACCCTTATAAGATTCAGAAAAGTTATTGCAGGTCTATTGAACTGAATTTGAATATATGTTGTAGTTGTTAACGTTATTGTGTTTACAAGACCTGTGTCTGTTGACTGTCCTGTTCAATGCCCCTGAAAGTAAAGCTGCAAAGGTTAGTCGATTAATCGATTAGTTAATTGACAGAAAATGAATCACCAACTATTTTGATTTTGATTCAATCAAATAAATACAAAAATTATGTGTTTTCCAGCATCTTACATGTGAATATTTTCTAGGCTTTTTTGGTCCTCGGTGATAAGAAACTGAACATATTTTGGTTGTGGACTGTTTGTCGGGACGTAGATTAACCCTCTGTGTTTCTTCTTGTATGTGGCTGTAACCCGGCTGCAGCTCTCTGACGTCGTCGGCGAGCTCCACAGCCTCGTCTCAGAGCGGCGGCCTGGGAACCAACCGCAAGAAGAGCATCCCGCTGTCCATCCGCAACCTGAAGAGGAAGCACAAGAAGAAGAGGACCAAGTTCTCCCGCGAGTTCAAGCCCGGAGACCGGTGGGTTAACAGCAGGAGATACACCAGCACACAATATATTTTCTTTCAGTTCTTCTGTCCTGTTCTTCTTTTCTTCCCTTCTCCCCTCTTTAAAAAAAAAAAAAAAAAAAAAAAGTTGTATTGGTATTTATTTCTACCAGTGCTGTCGTCTGACTGTTGCTTTTCTGAGTATTTATGACTCATCAGACCATGTTGTGACTCCGTGATTGATCTGGTGCGTTTTTTTTAAATGTCCGAGATCCGACTAAAGTGTGTTGGGATTTGACGGATCGATAAGTCTGATAATGGGGCTTTCTGTGCATTTAGTTGCCCTCCTGCTGCTCTGTGAGGAAGAGAATGTGAATACCAGTGACATCATCTGTTGCTGTTCATGCTTCTTTCCCTAAAAACAAACAAACACTGGGTCTAGTTTTTTTGTTTGTAAAAGGGCTCATAACATGTCTCGATCTGTCTGACTGTGACACTCGAGCTTGACACACACACACACACACACACACACACACACACACACACACACACACACACACACACACACACACACACACACACACACACACACACACACACACACACACACACACAAAGAGAAAGCCTCTTGGTGTGGACTACTTTCAGTCTCATTTCCTCAACCACACAGTCAAACTCGGCTTACAAAAACTCACTTCACACGCTTTTTACACTCCACCATACAAACCACATACTTCCTGTTCCAATGAAATTCAAGTTCTCAAATTAAAACCAAGGTTGACGACCTTTCGTCTGGGTTTTCAGTGAGCATGATTCTGTGCTTCACTTTGTAAAATTGAATCTGTTTTTTGTTTTTGTTCCTTGTGTATAAGGGTGTTATTGTGGATCAGATATTTTTGGCGGTGATGTAAATCAAGACAGTCATGTCCGTTATTTTCTGTTTTGACTATTTTAAAGATCAATCAGAGGTCATGTAAAAGGATGTGAACTCTTGCATGACAGTGATGAAGGAGCAGAGTACTGTACTTTAGTGTTGCTCATCCTGTCACGTTGTTAGACTCACAGCGGACAGTTTTTAGGATCAAAGGATTGAAGTTGATGCAGCAGGACTAAAGGGGTGGTGAGGCAGGATGAAATGATCAGAGGAGAACTGTGAACTACACAATAGGATAAAGAGAGAGAAGATTGAGATAGATGTAGTGCTTGGATGAAGATAAAAGTTACAGTAAATAAGAGGATGGGAAAGATGAAGACATGGTCCAAATAAGACTAAACTCTAAAAGCTGAAACGGACCTAAGACTGTTTTATTTTTATTTTTCTGCAGGGTGGCAGTAGAAGTTGTATCCACGAAGACCACGGCTGATGTGATGTGGAAGGATGGGCGGGTGGAAAAAGGGATCCGATCAAACGACCTCATCCCCATTCAGCACCTCGACAGCCACGAGTTCTGCCCCGGGGACTTCGTAGTAGACAAACGACGTGAGAAAGAGCCTATTTTTGAACTACTTTTTTGTTTAGTTAAGAATTTTTCTGACATGGAGTGCGTCAGGTTTCTCTCCCTGTGGACTGCAATGATGTGTTTTATATGTGGGCCACTCCACCTCGTACCTACAGTATCTAGGTCATTTGCTGAAAATGTGCCAACTTTGTGTGCGTCTGTGAAATGGACTGAGTTTTACTTTAAGGCAGTGATGTTGCAGCCAATTTCCTTTTTCTCCCAACAATTACAGTTATTCATCTACAAAGGTTTCTTCTCTTTGTATTTTTGTATTTTATGTACTTTGTTTTGGTCTCTAAACTGTATGCATGTGTGCGTTTGTGCGCTTGCCTCAGCCCAAGCCCTGCAGGACCCGGGAGTGTACGGTGTGATCCAGTCTGGTGATCACAAGGGCAGAACATGTGTTGTGAAGTGGATCAAACTGAACTCCTCCAGTGACGACGTGGAGGTCAGTCAGGAGAACGACGTGGTTGTGATTTTAAAGACGGTGAAAACGAGTTTGTTTGAACGTCTGTGTGTCCGAGTGTGTGAGGGAGGAGGGAAAAATGCGATGCAGTAACCATAGCAATTTCACTACAGTAGATACATTCATATTAGGTTGTTTTTTTAAAATATAGGTTATCGGTTTGGAGGAAGATGTCAGCGTGTACGACATCGCAGATCATCCAGATTTCCACTTCCGCACGACGGACATCGTCATCAGAATATGGAACTCGGAGAACGGACAGAACGACTGTGAAAATGAGGTGAGACTGACTAGAAGACTGCTTTTTATATGAATTACACTGAATGTGTTCCTATATTTAATCTACCCCCATTGACAAGAAACACAGTAGAATGCAATAAAGTTGGGCAGCACCACAAACTACAGCCACAGGAGTGACCCTAAACTCCTCTGAAACAGTCCCAGCATAAAGCTTTTCTGTTTTCCATTGTCGATAGAAGCTGGTAGTTTTTTTTGTTTTTTTTTATCACCTCCGTCGGGGTTCTAGGCAAGCTGTGCTGATACCAAAACATGACATAAAAACGCTGCAGAACACTGATTTGTGCATTCACAAACATGCAATTAACTAACTGAGCTACTGTAGCGATGTCAATCTTTGTTATTCACAGGACTACTCGATTAACAGCAACCTGCAAAGTTATATTTACTTAAAACTATATTTCAACTTTCATACAACAGTTTCATATTATAGAGTAATAAAGTCACATCAAAGGGCTTTGCGGTCTGTACACTACACAGTATCCAGAGAGCTTCTTTAAAAAAAAAAAAATCATATTGTTGTAGGTGTTGTTGATAATGGTTGTCTCTACATTCCTCAGACATCAGTAGGCCAGGTGTTCAGGGTGGATGTGAGCAGCAAAGTGGAGGTGGTGTGGGCAGACAACTCCATGACCATCGTCCTGCCGCAGGTAGATGTTTGGCGTTTGAAAAAAAAAAACTGACTTTAACGTTGTGAGACAGTTGCTGACCGTCTCACCATCACTCACACAGCACCTCTACAACGTGGAGTCTGAGATCGAGGAGACGGACTACGACTCTGTGGAGGAGACGAGCAGCGTGCTGTCCACCGAGGAGTGGGAGGACGAGAGCGACAGCTGGGAGACGGATAACGGCCTCACCACTGAGGACGACAGCCACATCAACAATGCAGAAGCCACTGAGACGGCGACCCTGAACCCCACGCCCACTGGTTCCTCAACATTCATCATCCCCCCACAGGAGGGCAGCAAAGCCGGGGTCACCAGCCCCACTAAAGGAGTCCCTGGAGAGGAGGGAGAGGCCTCTGTAGCTGTGGCCAGTCCTGCCTCTGGAGGAGGTGGCCAGCTTATTTATATTTATATTACATAGTGCAAAGCATAAATCACCAGTCTAGTGTCTCCACTCATGGGATAGTTTGTCCTCCATAGGAAGAAAAGCGCAAAAGCTATTTTGTCCCAGTTACAAGTTTTACACCTTAACAGAACTCTCCGTTGGAGTCTGTATCTTTGAACAAGGACAGAATTGCTGATTACATTTCAACATTCACAACAAGTACATTTCATAGTAAAAGAATAATGATGCAACAACATTAAAACAAGAAAAAAAAAACCCCCACAAAAATACCCACCCCACAAACATACAGAGTAAGGCATCATAAGAGTAAATAGAAAGTTCAGCTCCACCAGATGTAGGCCGTACAGTAAATGTCGTTAGCACCTGATGGACTGAGAGCTCAGACTTGAATCGTAGCTGGTGAGCAGGTCAGAAATGTTCTCGACAGCCAAACAGTTTAGTGTCTACTAACGAGTATTTTCTGAGTATCCTGTTCCTCTGTGCCTCAGACCTTTTATTGTTGTCCAAAAACGAAAAGAAACACATCAGTGAGCCACACTGTTGCACTGGCTGACTTGTTCACTCGAGCACTGTAGTTCCTTTTGATTCAGTCCCTCATGCACTCTCCTACTGCCTCAATGACACAGTGCAGGATGTTAATAGATGTCGATAGATCCCAACGTGTGCACTAGATTCTACTTTTTGTGTGATGGATTCTATAAACTACAAGTTTTAGGAATAACAAAATAAACATATATATTTATGAATTTGATCTCCAGGTTGAGAAATGCACACAAGATAGAGAAGCACATTGTTAATTTTGGGGATTTATTTACAATAATAGAAACGTGTTATTTGTTATGTACTCATGTCTTTTAACTTAAGCTTTTTGTTGTCTCGTGTTAAGAAAAGTTTGCAGGTACATTGACTGAAGGTTTTCCTGAGAGATCCATACTATCCATAATAAGATCCATAATAGAAATAGTATTCAGGGGGAATCAAACATCAACCGGTGCTTTTATTCCTAGAAATCGTTTCACATGTCTTCCCCCTTCTGCATCCTCACGAAAAATTCTGCCTGTTCAGGAACCACACCCGGAGGAGCAGTCAACGGAGCAGAGAAGCCCAGTAAGGATGGCGCCTCTCGGGGCTTCAGGGAGTTGAAAGAGGCCCTGAAGATCCTGGAGAGCCTGAAGAACATGACCGTGGAGCAGCTGTGGACCGGCGGCTCCCCGACCTCGCCAACCTCCGCCGAACCTGCATCCGCAGCTAACGTAGCGAGTTCGGTGATGCCGACGGCCCCTGAAAAACCGACTAAGGAGAAACGTTTCCTGGACGACATCAAGAAGCTGCAGGAGAACCTGAGGAAGACGCTGGACAACGTAGCCATCGTGGAGGAGGAGAAGATGGAGGCGGTGGGGAGCGCCGGAGCAGGGACAGAGGTAGGTTTTAAATGAATGTGCCACGCGTCGGGTTGATCTCCTGTCGGTAGATTGTGTCCTACCTGCTGGTGTGATCCTGTTCAGGCAGAGAGAGCTGGGGAGGAAAAGCCTCTGCAGGAGCCGCAGACACCCGTGGGTGGACAAGAGTGGCACAGCGAGTTTCTCAGCGACACACCGGTACTGTGCCAACAGAGCGGCGGCAAGCCCGGCGTGACCTTTACCAGTGCCAAGGGAGAGGTGTTCTCAGTGCTGGATTGGGCACCAGGTGAGGCGTGGACATGTGATGTCATGTATAACTCGTCTTCCTCTCTTATTCTTTGTCATCTGTCCATCAATTTTCGCTTTCTTTGAACCTTCCCTTTGTCTCATGTTTTCATTTTTGTTGTTTCTTCCTGATTGAAACGATCTACTAATCAAACCCTGTTGAGACCCCAGATTGTTTGTGTTGTTTGTCATGTTTAATTGGTTGATTCATTTTTTTTTTTTTTTTTTTTTTTGTTAAAGTCATCCTGCCCACCATTAGTTACATGTTTTCTTACATGACACCAAACAGTAGACTCACGTTTCTTCTTGACTGACGGTAACGGCCTCCCACTTCTGTTCTGAAATCACACACGCATATTAACTAATTCTCTGCCCACACAAGCTCTGTTGTATTAGTAAATTTCTATTTTCAGTCATCGTCCATGTGGCGTCTCTCGCTCTCTTTCTGTCACAGACACTCATTCATTTAACAAGATGGAGTTCCAGCCGGCGGAGGCGAGGAAGTTCTTCAGCACAGTGAGGAAGGAAATGGCTCTGCTAGCGACGTCGCTGCCTGACGGCATCATGGTCAAAACCTTCGAGGACCGCATGGTACGATAATAAGCAGAACATTGTTTTATTTATATATTGATTCATGGTCAAAAACTCATATTCTTAGCATTTAAAGAAAACCCACTGATGACGGCGTCTGCTGGAAAACCACTAGATTCACCTCGAGGCACAAAATTGAGAAATTCCATTTACCAAATGTTCTGTTACAGAAGACCTCAAATTTGGAGACGAAATAACCTTGAGAATACTTACAAGGCCTTTGTATTTATATCCTGCAAACCTGTGAGAAATATCTGCGTGCGAGAGACAAGATCGAGAATGTGGAGAAAAGACTTTCATCGGTAACAAAAATTGAGCGTTGAAATGCCACGTCAGCACAAAATTCAGGGGGGGAGGTACTGATTTAACACTGTTTGTAAACAGTGAAGGGTGGTGTACACCCACAGGCTATAATATTATTCCTAAACAACTCTTATGGACCCTTTTTGAACCTGTATGCCATCATAAGGTTGAACCGAGTATCAACGATGAAAAACAACCGTAAGAAGTTTAAGGTAGAAGCAGCGAGTCGTCATCTTTTTTTTTTTTTTTTCAGTACGCTCAAGCAATTGGTATTATCCAGCAATAAATAATAATAATAATAAAAAAAAGGTTACGTGTCTGTACATGACTATGATGTCCTGCTTTGTTCTCTCATGTAACTGCTGTCCTCCTACAGACACCTCATGCTGAACATCAATGTGCTTTTAACTACACCGACGGCTCACGTACCGAAAACCCCGTATCACAAAGTTCTGTTCTCTCCCCCCGCCCCCCGACGCAGGACCTGTTTTCAGCTCTGATCAAAGGGCCGACTCGTACGCCCTACGAGGACGGCCTGTTCCTGTTTGACATCCAGCTGCCCAACATCTACCCCGCCGTGCCGCCTCTGTTCCGCTACCTGTCGCAGTGCAGCGGCCGCCTCAATCCCAACCTCTACGACAACGGCAAGGTCTGCGTCAGTCTGCTGGGCACCTGGATCGGCAAGGCGAGTGCAGTTCTGCGGGTTTGCGTCTCGTTGTCTCTTTGAACTTGGTCTAAATAATATCCGGCGGTTTTTAACGATTTTTTTTTTGGGAGGGTAGGGGGGGGTCGACCTCTGTGTAAACTAACGAATGTGTCACGTCTGGACAAACCTGCTTAAACCGGTTTAAGCCGGTTTGAACAGGTTTGAACCTGCTCTTTTGGACTTCTCCGTCGGCACCAGAAGTTGAAACCCATTTCATCATTGAAGTGCAGCAGTTGTGTTCCTGCTTCCTGTTGGGAGACGATCTGTAATTGATTCTCAGAGCTTTGTGTAAAAATTACAGTTATGGCGCTAAATATGATAATCGATCGTATAATATTTCATGACTTTTGCGTCTTCACGACAGAACCACTGCTCGATGTAGGATGGTCAAAGGTTGAGCGGGAAATATGACGTGTAGTTTGTGCGTATTTCTCTGTGGAGGTTTTTTGTTGTTGTTGTTGTTGTTTTTTTACATTCAGTGTTTATACAGCACCTACACCTGCTTTGTAATCCAATAAGAAAAGGAAAGTCTGGATTCATACAATATGGGACCTTTTAAGAGTGTTTTTCACTGCTTCCTGGAAGAGTAACACAACTCCTGCAGCTGCTGTCGCAGTTCAGTGATGCTCTCGGTGAACTTTCACAGCTTTTCTAATCTGGTGCGGGTTTTTTTAAAAGGCTTTTGCAGTTGCGGTGGAAATCACGTCGTCCGCCGATCGGCAGCATGTCGCAGGTCTTTTCGGAGATTTCTCCGCTTTTTCCAGAATCCGTGCTGCTTTGTTTTAACGGTGGTTTGATCCACAGGGCACTGAGAGATGGACCAGCAAGTCCAGCCTGCTGCAAGTCCTCATCTCCATACAAGGTTAGTGCGAACACACACACACACACACACACACACACACACACACACACACACACACACACACACACACACACACACACCTGTATTCCTCCTCCCTTCTTAAAATGTTAAAATGATGCACTTGAATTACTGTAAGTTTACAAACTCTTTTAACAATCTTGACTTTTGTCTTAGTTTTTTTGTTTTGTTTTACAGGAACTCCGCTTCTGAATTTCTGAACATTTGACTTTACGATCTCGTTTCCTTTGTGCGTCCGCAGGCCTCATCCTCGTCAATGAGCCCTACTATAACGAGGCCGGCTTCGACAGTGACCGGGGCCTGCAGGAAGGATATGAGAACAGCCGCTGCTACAATGAGATGGCTCTGATCAAGATGGTGCAGTCGATGACGCAGCTCCTCCAGAATCCCGTGGAGGTCTTCAAACAGGAGATCCAGGAGCACTTCGTCTCCAACGGCTGGCGGCTCGTCCACCGTCTGGAGGCGTGGCTCGAGCTCAACGACGCCGCCGAGAGGTGTCAGGCAGCGCACTCGTCCTCCAGGGCTCAGCACTCCAAGGACCGGCCTTCATCCGTGGAGCCCCTGGACGAGCAGCTGCCCCTGGGACCGGGGGCCGCGGCCCACGGCAGCCCCTGCAAGCCCGGGGAGGAGGGCGTCACGGGAGCGGGAGTTAGCAGTATCATGGAGGAGGAGCTGGAGGATTCAGGGCTGAGTCCCTCCGCCGCAGCAGCCGCTCAGCGGGAGCTGAGCCAGAACTCGGACTGCGACAGCACCCAGGGGAGCGCCTCCCTGTGTGGGGAAAACAGGGGCGGCGCTACGGTCTCTGTCGTCCGCAGCGGCACGTCGGAGTCGGGTTCTGCCGCGGTCAGCGGAGGAGGCGTGGCCTCCTCGGGGAGCCAGCCGGTGGTGCGACCGAAGAAGAGGAGAAAGAGCTACCGGAGTTTCCTCCCCGAGGGCAGCGGCTACCCGGACATCGGCTTTCCCCTCTTCCCGCTTTCAAAGGGTTTTGTGAAGAGCGTCCGAGGTGTGCTGCTGCAGTACCGAGCTGCGCTGGCTGCCGCTAGCGTCCCCGAGCACATAGAGGACAAGTAAGTGCCTCCTCACCGTTTTCCTAACACACCACCGCACCGTCCCCCCGCTGCTTTCTTCCTTCTCTTCTACCGTTTCATCTGCCTCGAGCCACATAGGCAGGATCCATTACTTGTACGACAACTTTCGGTTCCCCGTGTCCCTGTCCAGAGCTGCACTGTGCCCCCCAGCACTGCCCACATTTTTTATCCTTTGCCTCCATTTCTTAGTCTTTTTCTGCTCCGGCTGCCCTAAACTCCACAACATTTCGGCCCCCCGCCCCCACCTCATAATTCCTCTCAATCAAACCCCGACTGCAGAAGAACAGCACCTTTTTTGATCAGGACTGCAAGCAGGTTCTGGTTTTGGATGCGACTTGATAATGTCTTTGTTTTCCCTCAGTGTCCCTTCAGATGAGTGTGACGGATAAAGAGGGGTGAAACTCACAAGTGCTCGCCCACTCGCTCGAACCTGTGGGAGCAACCCCGCTGCACAGAAACCCTCATCTTTTCACAGACGCAGGTAAAAACACGGCGCCAGACGTTTCTCTCTCGGCTTCAGCAGGGGTTTGACTTTAGTGGCGAACAAAACAACAAAAAAAACAAACAAAAAAAAGGACCGAATGAGATGAAAAAAAAAAAAATCTGTGCCATGAATTCTCCTCCACTCCCCTCGTCATCCAACCAGCCTCCGGCAGCTTCCACTGTTTGGGTGGACATGTGCTGATAACCACTTTGCCGTCTCAATCGGCCTGACAAATTCAAATCGGACTCGTGATCGTCGACGGCTGGCGTCCACTGAAAACTGCAACTCCCAGCTGCCCCTGGGGGCTCGGTCACCTGCGGCTATTTGTAGCACTACTGATATTATCGCTGTACCATCATGCACTACCACCAACCAACCAACCAACCAACCAACCAACCAACCAACGGACGAAAGGACAATCTGGTCTGGCAGAGGTGAAGTATAAATACTCTTGACCAGGAGGACTTAAAACAAAAAAAAACAAAAAAAATGTAAATCACTGGTTGTACGCTTTCTGCCAAATCCTCTCTACACACACACACACACACACACACACGAATATTCATCGTAGTACAGGCTGAATGTCCGTAAAACTGCCAACCACAACCGCTTCACCACTTCTTCCACTGCATTTGCTGGTATTTTCCGTCGCCGATCACTCACACTGAACCACACCGCGGACATCCAGCGGCAAAGTTTACATACAAATCACCTCTGGCGGTCAGACCGTTGTAGCCGTTTGGTGTGTACAGAAGCCAGCCAGGCTCAGGAGGACAGTCGACGTGAAGGAGTTTGTGCTCCAAGTCGAAGCTGAACTCGCCTCCACATACAGAAGTTCATTCACTTTTTGTAGAATTTAGTGAAGTCGTTCGATCACCAAACTGGAACGTCGCGCTTTGGTGTTTTGATGCATTAGAGGTTGTTCTTACTCACAGAGGCTGAACTGCAGGTTTCACAGCGGAGCTTTTTACCCACAATGCTACGCTCTTCCGTGACGGAGGTGCAGCGACATCACCGCAAATGACACGAGAATAAGTAGAGACAAAGAAAAGAAAAAAAACAAAACATACAGCATCCATTCCGTTATCTCATGTCAACATGTTGCCTTACTTGAATTGTTCTTAATGATCTCAGACCATTGTGTACAGAGCTGCTTGTGTCATGCTTTAGACATTAACCTGCGCGTACACACACACACACACACACACACACACACACACACACACACACAAAACCACTAACAACAGTGTTTCCCTCACTTTCTCCCACTTTCGGTTCTTAAATAGTTTCCTCCTCTCCAAATTGCACGTGATAGACAGATTTTAACATCAGAATACAAACTACAGGAAGAGTGACGCTGAAGGTTTGATGATGACAATGTCATCAATCTGATCATGTTATTTCATGTGTTCCCTGGTTTGAGCGTCTTATCCCATCAAAGTCTACTGATGAGAGGGAGGGGAAAAAACAACAACAACACAAATTTAAAGCCTTTTTTTTTTTTCTGTCTCCTCACTGCATATATTCAGTCTGGAAGATTAAAAAAAAGTCGGGGTTTTAATTACTAAATTAGCACAAAGCGAAAGCTTTGCCCCAGATTGTTCTGTCAAACTCACTTCTGGGTCGAATCGGGCTTCCTGGAGAAAACAGCAGTCTTTGTTTACATCTTTTTAAATAACTGTATCCCACCGCCGACATTAATCTCCTTTTTCTTTCGAGATATTAAAAGTCTTATTACAGTTATTCATATTATTACAAAACAGGTCAGACAAACCCCTTTTACTCGCTCTAATCTGTGACTTAAAGAAGAGGGCGTTGGCTGTCTGGTATTTTACTTGAAAAACGAGCCTTGATGCTGAAGAGTGTTTCTGAATGAGAGCACACGGTGCCGTTGTGAACCGATGAGTGATGGGAGAGGAGAAAAAAACAACAAAAAAACAGCTTAGAGGTGCTGCGTTTTAAAGAGACTTACAAAAAATAATGAGGGTGTTTTCTCTTTTCTTTTGCATTGTCTTCCATATTTTCCCCGCTGTGACTCTTAAAACTGGCATTCCTGTATCAGATGTGGCAATCGGGCATCCACGACGTTTTGTCCCCTTCCCGGATTTTACTTTGTCATTATTTCGCTGCCTTTAATGCTGCGGAGGACGACGTGTCGCTGCGGCATGTTCGCTTTGTTGTCCCTTTTTCCTCCCCATCATGCTGCTGTTTGTGAAACGTCTCCCGTCACATTTCTTGGTGGAGTGTGTTGGAGAGGCGACGCTCCTGCTTCATCTCACTCCTCATTTGTCAACAGAAAATGTGAAGCTATCTCAAAGGAAAAATCCAGCAGGATATCAAGCCTGACGATGCCATGTACAATTTTCTGTGTATGTGTATATTCTTCAGATTTAAACCATTAATTATTATTATTATAATTATTATTATTATTATTACTGCGAGAAGTTTGTTTTACAGCCAAAGCATGTAACAAGTTGCTTTAAGCCTTTTGAAAGGGGGGCTGCTCACAAGACTTGACTGTACGATGTCTACATTTCCACAGTGGCCTGTTATTGATATAATATTAAAGAATAACTAATGAAGTTTAATTTGTAGCCTGATTCCCTCTGTACAGACATCATGACTATATTGAAATATAAGAATACATACAGTATATATTTAACACAAACTTGAGTTCTAACGAGTCACGTGGATGCTCGGGGGGCGTGCGTGTACAAAGTGCTGAGTGTGTATTGTAGTTCTGACTTCATTTTTTTTTCATGGTTTACTTTTGTTGCTTTAAGACAACTGTATAGTGATGTATTAAACTTTGCAAGCAGTACCACAAAAACATCGTGGCTTTTATTTATTTGGATCCGTTGCATCGACTGCGCCATGAAAAAGAAAAAGACGATTTGGGAGGAGCGACCAACCCGAGTGGAGGTTTGTTGTCGGACTCTTGTTGGTCGTCACGAGTGTCCAACATGAACACCACGAGATGGGACCATGGAGGAGATTGTCTGGTTTGAGGGTCTCGGGATCTCTTTGCTGCTATTTGCAGGCGATTGCGTCCCGTTGGCTCCATCAGACCTTCAGCTTGCTCTGACACGGTTTGCAGCTCGGATGAAAGTTGGCACCTACAAAGTTTGAGGCCATTGTTCTCCGCTGGAAACCAGAGGATCGCTCCTTCCCGGTTTGGGGATGAAGGAGTTTTAAGTATCTCAGCGAGGGTGGGATGGAGCGGGAGATCCGACCAGGCAGATCGCCGGCTGTGTGAGCAGTAAAAGTACTCGTTGCGCCGGACCGATTTGGTAAAAGAGGGAGCCGAGGGGAAGCTGACCCGCACCTCTATTCATGAGCTCTGGGTCCCGGCAGAATGAGATCGCGGATACAAGCGGCTGAAGTTGAGTTTGCTCCGCAGGGTGGCTTACAAAGAGGGGCATCAGGAGCTCCGACCCGCGGAGGGAGATTTAGAGTAGAGCTTCTGGTCCTTGGCATCGAAAGGAGCCAGTCGAGGCGGTTCCAGGCAACGGATCAGCATCTCTCCCGGGCGTCTTCCACTGGAGCTTTTCCAGGCATGTTAAACTGGTACGAGACCCAGAACACGCTGATTGGGTTTATATAGACTAGATGTCATCTGGCCTGGGAAGAGGAAGGTGTGGGCGAACTTGCTCAACCTGCTGCCACTCGGCCAGACACGGAAGATGTGCTGTGAAAAAACACAATTGGGTTAGTCACCTTGGTGTTGTAAAGGTCACGGAAACTATATATTTCGGAGTTTATTTTTTAAAAGATTTATGGGTGCAGAAGAATGCAGAGTGCAAAATGATCACTCTCTTCATTTGTTGGCAAAACATAACTTCGCCCATAACTTCACAAATCTGTTTGCAGGAATGTGTCATCAGGAACTGAATTTATGTCTGAATTTGAATTTGCTCCGCTTGAGTTATTGTATTGAAAAGCTGAATCTGAAGGGCATAATTGGAAATATAATGGGTTCGTTTGAAAGTGAATTTTAGAGCAAATTAATGAATTGGCACACAATCAAATTTTATTTTATTTTGAATGCAGTTCCTAATGCAATTATTCAAGTTGAGCAATTCACATAAGAATGATTTAATTCAGTTTCTCACGCATCTTTCTGCCGGTAGAAAAGCTCCAAAATGTCCCCGTGATAAGTACACGTGGGTCTTGTTGCTCGTCTGCGGTCACATGATCCAAACGTGAAATGGTTTGTTTTGATCTTTTTCAGTTCCTGCAGAAAGGTGATTGTGTGCATAATCCTCTCCGAGGTTTCAAGTA